>NC_039364.1:48912066-48944934 GCF_003573695.1 Papaver somniferum
CCAAAGTTAGGGCTTGGCGGCGTTTCCAAGGCTAGGGTTTGGCGCCGTGGCCATAATTAGGGCTTGGTGGCATGGCCAAGGCTAGAATTTGGCGCAGTGGCCAAATTTAGGGCTTGGCGGCGTGGCCAAGGCTAGGGTTTGGCGTCGTGGCCAGAATTAAGGCTTGGCGGCATGGCCAAGGCTAGGATTTGGCGCCGTGGCCAAAGTTAGGGCTTGGCGGCATGGCCAAGGCTAGGGTTTGGTGTCGTGGCCAGAATTAGGGCTTGCCGGCATGGCCTGATGTAGTTTTTGTAGTGGTAAGTAAAGTGTTCGTTTCTCGGACTTGTTGAGATTCGATTTTAGACTTAATATAATATGTACAAGGAAAGCTGTCATAGTATCGAGAGGTACTGAGATTCAGGATTCCACCAAATTCCATTCATGTGACTCAATTAATAACTCCAATCAATTATAGCTCAAATATTAACAATATGGACTCTTATTCTTTGCCAAAAATAGATTTTTAAAACTTTAGATGTAAATCACAAGCATGGTGTATCAAAATCTCTTACGTCTAAGCATACACCATCAAACGAAATCACAACTAATTAGTGAAAATCATGAATCAATTAAAATAAGTGCAAAAATTCATAAAGAATTATTAAAATTACCACATGCGTGAAATAGGATTTCCTCCGTCATCCCAGTGTTGGGGTTTAGCTCCTCATATTAATCATGATCTCAAAATACATGTATAAAGCTCAAAAGTTGATTAAAAGGGAGTAAAACAATTGAACAGAAAAATCGCAACAGAAATAATTGTCGCAAAGGCGTTGTTCACTGTTACAAGAAGAACGATATATATGAAGTGTTGTTGAGACTGAAGCTGCGACCCCCACAACTTTGTCGTAAACACTGTTGAAGAACGACTGTCTTCAGACGTCCGTTCTTCGTGTTCTTCAGCAGCAGCAGCAGAAACAGAGTTTGATCGAACTCTGATTTCTTCTTCTCTGGCCCTCCACAGGTTCCCAAACTCTCGAATCCTTATATGAATCTCACAACACCTATATATACCCAACAGGGTCGAGTAAATCCAAAAATAATCTTGTTTTCTTTCGCCAAAAGTCTCGGAAATGATCTTCTCCTCCCTGTTGCTTTACGCGTCTTTCTGTTTCCTTTTTTACGCGTAGTATGAGGTGGAAACTCTCCTTAGGATAACATCAAATCTTCGTAGTATATTCTCCTCAGTTTCTTTACACGCAACTTCCACACACCAAACAGAATCCAATATTATAACATTCCCTGTTTCACCAAAAGTCCGTGTAAGCTTCCTTATTTTTCTCAATTCGAAAGTCCTACTGCTCCTGTCTTGTCGCAACAGTCCTACCACAGTCCATTCCCGTGAAGTTCTCGACGAAAACCTTTCCCAAATCCTTCCCAGAGAACTTCGCAACTCAAACTCATGTTCCATGTTCTCTTCAAATCAATAATCAAGCCCAACTCTGTTGATTTAAAGGCCTATACCAGACCTGTAAATCCAAAACAGTCCCACTGAAACCAATTCTAGCAATTGAATCTCCTCAAAAACCTCCCGAAAATCCAACCCTAAAATCTGTTCGTGACTGCACATATTCCCGCCAATTCACAAAATTCAAAAGGTAGCGGATGACCTCCCCTTATCCGTGGCTGGTCTCCCTTTAGCAGATGCCTGGAAATGAGTCACCCCTTAGTAATTAGGTTACCCCTTATCCAAAGTGAGAGTCCGTATAATAATTTTCTCCCACGAGCGCAAAAACCACTTTTTTAGCCAATTTCGCCACAAAAGCTTATTTCTCCAAAAATACCTACAGGGACATAAAAAGCCATAATAAATATAAAATTGAGCACTAATAATATATACAATTGAGATTATATAAGACACAAAAATGTGCCTATCATGGCCAAGGCTAGGATTTGGCGTCGTGGCCAAAGTTAGGGCTTGGCGGCGTGGCCAAGGCTAGGGTTTGGCACCGTGGCCAAAATTCGGGCTTGGCGGCATGGCCAAGGCTAGGATTTGGCGTTGTGGCCAAAGTTAGGGCTTGGCCAAAAATTAGGGTTTCGGCCAATTCTACTGAAGCAAAAGTCTTGTTTCGATCATGAAATCCTAATTAGAGCCTGTTATGGCATTGGCCACGAACATAAAGTGGATTAGCACGTAGTGGCATCATTTGTGGCATATTGGCATGTTACTGCGGCAGAGTGGCATGTTGGCATGCCGATTAATGCTGTTGTGGCAGGGTGCGTTTGGCTTGCTAGTTAGTATGGTGGCGCGACAGGGTGCGTTTGGCCTTTAATGTATGGTGGCGAGTTTAGAGCGACTTGATTGGTCAAGAAAAGGGGTCGGCCAAACATAAGGAGCGGCCACACCTCTAGTGCTCGTGGCGCATTTTAAAGTGACCTGATTGGTCGGTAGGAAGGAGAGGGGACGACCCAGCATGGGCGTGGCTGCACTTCTGGTGTGAGTGTGGCGGCTTTAGAGCGACCTGATTGGTCGTTGGGAAATGGGGCCAGCTAGTATGGGCCCAGTCACAACTTATGTGCATGTGGCGGGTTTAAGGCGACCTGATTGGTCGGGGGAAATAGGGACGGTTTAGGATGGGGCGTTGCCAATGGCAAGGGGCGCCAGCTGGCCACGCCTCCCTTTGTTGTTGCGGCTCCCTGTTTTCTGATTCTGGGCAAGGTTTTGCACCTACTAATCCATGGCGAATTAATTACCTAGTTTTCCTAGGCTTACTTTCGACAAGCAAGGTCTGGTATACTGCGCAAGGCGCAAAAGTAACTGATTGAATTCTATGTGTTGACACAGAGTTCTTTAAGTTCATAGCCAGAGAGCAGCATTTCTGATTGAATACCTTATGCAAAGACCTTATCCTTGATATTTGGAAATTCGTGCTACTTTGCTGCGAGTGAACACAAATTGTCATGCCATACCAAAATTAAGGGTTCAGCCAGGGAATATAGCATAGAAAGCATTCAAAGAAACTTATATTAAGTGAGTATAGGCCAAGCGCCGAAATTTACAGAACATCTGGGATGGTTGCTACATGCGCCAGTATGGATAAATTTCATGTAAATATATTGAACGACTCAATAAATATGCCAGTGGAGAGGTTAACACTCATGGCTTTGTTTCCTTACAGAGTGACGTCACATCAGATGCAAGGTTTTACAATTTTAACCCTAAGATAAAAACCACCATCAACACCACCTTATTTTACTAAGGATGACTTAATTACATTGAGGACAATGTAAAAACTTAAGTTTGGGGGAGTATTTTGCATATAGAGTTTTTATCCTTTAAGAGTCGCATTTTTCAAAAAAAAAATTGTAAATATTTGCATAAAAACCTCCAACTTGCAGAGATTTTAGAGTCACTAGTATACTTCTATCTATGTTTATATACGTAATTCTCACTGAAATAATGGAACTTAGAAATGATAGAGAATATTACACATTAGGTGTTATTAATCTTTGAGAGAAGTCATTTACTGTTTGTGGCTCAACTTAACCATGCCGGTGGCGAATTAGGTGCAGGGGGAAATGCGTTTATTAGAGAGTTGATCAACCTAAGTGGAGACTACCTATCTTTACATCAACAGAGGCACCAAACCTTCAATTCTTTGTAGCTGACTAAACAAAAGCTTCTTCGAGTGTGTGCCACCGTACGTTAATTCCCGGCAGAATGGTGAGCTACCCAACTTCGCACCATTTTCAGCAATATTTTTGATCTCTTGAGTGCTAATTTTGTCAATCATAAGGGTGACGTCTATAGATGAAAACCACCTTCTTGTAATTTGATTTGCAGTTAGCATCATTCTCTCTCTCTCTCTCTCTCGCCAACAACAGGTCCATAGAAACACACCCTCATCATCAACAAGCGGAGCAGCATCAAAATCTAACAAGGAAAGTTAAAAACGTTGAAGGTTTACAAGCAACAATACAAGGAAGAGCAAATTTCAGATTTAAGTGAAACAACATATAACGAGCAGATTATATATGTATATATATATATATGTTGAAGACTTACAATACAATGAGCATAATTCTATATCCAAGTATGACGACTTATTTACAAGAGCGAAGAAAATCAAAAACTGAGAATTATTGAAGTTTATGATATGAATACAATAAAAGTTGTGAAGATTCAAATGGTAAAGTACTTCTTTCACAGCCATGTTAATTTTAGTGTCTATCATTTATTTTCTCTTGGTTATCACCATCCCAAGCCATTCCACTGCTAAAGTAGAAGAAGCATCAATAGAAATCGTACAGTTCAGCGTAGTGGGCTAACAAATTTATTTGTCTGCCAAGCTCCTACATTTGCAATCATCATCTACAATTATGGAGTTGGAGTACGTACTAAGATCACCAAATAAAGCTGCATAACAACAGATAAAGTCAATCAACATCAAAATCTCCTTATACGCTACATATCAAAGCTGATTAACAAAGATTAATTAAGAGTCGTAACATATCAACAATGCAGTTGATATTAGTACATAAAAAGAGAACGAGGTTCAAAAGACATCAGTACATACTGTATATTACTACAAACAGTTGAACACAAACGTAAGATTGTTTAAACAACCTCAATGACCTCTATTGGGGCTGGCTGACCAATTCTATAATGATTGGTGCAAGATCCTTCTACTATGATCGTGTTACCATTTCTCATATTACCAGTAACTCCTCTTTGGGTGGAGAAAAGGTACTGACTACTTCATGAACCTGCCAGTACCTTGAGGCCACAGAAAGTAGAAACCACTAACCGTGGATTTCTGGTGTTTAGATTCAGCAAGAGAGAATCAGTTTTAACCACGAGATTTTATAAGGTTTGAACTTATTGTTAGTACTCAGACCCTTAAACAAGTATTCCTACTTTCACTCAACGAAATGAGAACGATGAGCAACAACAAGTCTACAACTGGAAATTTATTTTCACAACAAGTCTACTTTCACCACAAATATAAGCACCAAACTCAACTGAAGGGAGTCAGTTCTAAAATGACTGAAAAAGAAACGTAAAATACCTGTAGAAACTGAACTAGGACTCGCGCATTAGCCAGTCATACTTTTCAGGAGCAAGGGACATAGTCCTTACCACCAACCTTATACTAACCACCTTCACAATAGTTACACTTCTCCCATTCAATCCCATTTGCGTTAAAACTTGTCACAAAATGCCTTCATACCCAAGATGTCTTCTTCCGTTTCTTACTTCCGCTCACCTCTGGTTGAGAAGATTGTGGACGTGGAGGTGGAGGTGGCGGAGATGCAACATACTAGACCTTCGATTCGCTGGAGGTCTTGTTGGCATCTCTTCTGCAATCTCAACCATGTTGCAAAGCTTGGTTAAAAGTGCTCCAATTCTACCTAATTCCAATCTTCCGCAAGCTCGTGTAACAACAGCTGTTTCAACCTTCATACTCACACAAAAAACAACATCAGTAACAACATTTCCCAACTCAATTTACACTTCCAGATACATGTCAATCAACATCAGCAAAACTAAGGACAATTATGAAGACCTGACTAGTTAGATGCACTTAAGATCCAACAATATATACAGCTCAACAATGTAAACCCATAATTCATTTACAAATAAGAAACCCATAATTCATTTACACCTTATTCAAACATGCAATCAGTAATTACGACCTACCCAAGGTATGAATTAAAAAAAATGAAATCATTGATCAAATACCAATTGAATTAGGGCTGAAGGAATTTTTAAAATCAATCCTTACCTCTCATACTGCACCCAAAATTGACAAACCTCAAGATTAAATTTAGCTGAAATCCTGAAATTCTTGTGTTTGGAGGTAAAGAAGATACTTTGTTGGATATGGTTACTTTAGATTTCTACTGATACATGAGTTTTGATTTCGAGGTTATTTAGATGAACGATTTGTGACAGTGATTTTCCATATTTGATGTGAGAGTCATGTTCGTCTTCGATTCCTAACTTTGATTTGTAATAATGAAGACTGGATTTTTCAATCTAGGGTTCTAGTGCAGAGAGGAAAAGTATGAAGCAGAACGACGAGTAAAATCATGAGAATGAGTTAATGATTCAGAATAGTCTGTTTTCCCTTTCGAAAATCAAACATGCAGATTATGAAATTAGTAGATAAATCAATCAAAATTCTCACAAGTTCACAACAAAATCAAACCTCATTTTACTCGTTAGGTGGAGATGGAGCTGAGTTTTAAGACGAGTTTAGATGAAGATGGTATTGATAGAAGAAAGAGTTTCGTTGAAAATTTCAATTGAGTGATTCTCCTGCTAGATTTGGAGCAGAGTTTGATTTGAGAACAGGGAGAAAGGGTTTCGACTTTTCTTCGATTTGTGATTTGGAAAAGAAAAGAGATACGGAAGTGAAAAAACCAACCTCACTTTTTACCCCTGATATGTTTCAAAATTACGAAAAAAAATAGGCAGGAGATGAAAACAATGCGAGGGTTACTCAGTCATTTGAGTATATTAGCGGGTAGGCGGGTAGGGTAGGATAATTTCGGGTTTCACCCGTCACCCTACCCATTTAATAGTGGGTAAGAAAATCTCTAACCGTCACCCTACCCGTTCAATGGCAGGTAGGGTAGGATACGGTTAAATCATTGGCGGGTAGGGTAGAAATAACGGATATGGGTAGGGTATGTGCAGCCCTATGACAAGCTGTACACCACATCTTCTTATATTATCAAACTAAAAGTTTTATTTCTTATCCTATAACTTTCTTTCACATCTGGCGCGAGATTGATTCAGAACCAACATGGATAGGGACGGTTTGAGTGAGACTGCAGCAACATTAACAGAAAATGGGGTGGATTTTAATGGGGATCTGTTTGGGGGTTAATCGACAGCAACAACACCGATCTTTTGTGCAACCAGTGATGATGACATTTAGAAGACAGGGAAGTAAAGATGTATGGGTTGGCAACTGCAATTGATTTTTGGTGTTTGATTATTATGAAATTGGGAAGGTGAAATTAAGGTGCTGGTAATGGAGATTGACGCAGCAACAATGAGAGTGGATCTGTGGGTATTTTTCAGGGTCTGGGATTGATCATGAACGTATATTGTGACGTGTGTGTTAGCTGTAGTTGGAAATTGAATTAAATTGCAGTCAACTGAATGAAGGCTTGATTAGTTGAATTGATGGTGTGATCTGACGTCGGCTGGTTTGATTTTATTTGAAGTACTTGGGTGAGCTTTAGAACTGCAACAACGATGGCGTATGGATTTGGTCATGGTTAAGCTATTGCAATCGGTGGTGATGGCTAGCTTGGTGTGACCGGAATTTAGTGACGAGATTTGGAATGGACAAAAAATAGGAATTATTGGAGTGGCTGGATTTAGGATGGAGCGTCCGCAGTATAGAAAGGGAATCAATACAATGGTCTGAGCTTGAGAACAATAGAGGAAAGTGGTTAGCCGGTCAGGGAATATAAGTTGGTATTGTGTCTGAGATTTACAAGGACCGTAAGATAGAAGTAATCGTTGCTAGGCCGAGCGTGAAAGGAGAAGTGGGCCTGATTTTGGTGGTCGTTTGTGAAGGTCAAAAGAAAGTCAGGGTTGTGATGGAAAGTATTTCATTAGGTCTCTGAAAGAGATAAATTGGAGGATATGAACAGAAAAATGAGGGGATGACGGCTGGAGAGCCAAAAAAAAATAAAAAAGAGTTTCTTGTATTATTTTATTTTCTCTATGTCTGGCTAGATATTTTTATAACTAGGTTTTATAATTGAAACTAATTTGAGTATTAGGCTGCTTTGAGTTGACTATATAACAACAGACCATTATGATTTGAATAGATTAATTTTTGAATAATTTTTATTGATTGATTAAAAAAATAAGTTGTTGCTTCATCGATTTTAAAAACCTATGTGTGTAATTGATACTGGTAGTAGGTAATTGGTGTAACAACTTAAATCAGTGAGTGTTTAATCTGGACTAGATCCTGGGTTTTTTCTACAAGATTTTAATTTTCCTCGTTAACAAAAATCTCTGGTGTCTGTGTTATTTCTATTCCGCATTATATTGTTTTATCTTTATAATTGAAATATCACAGGTTGTACGTATCTAAACCTAGAAAGTGTTACTGTTTATGGGTAGAATGTGGGAAGGAGGAAGTAGCCCCAATCACATAAAGTACTCCCAAGGAGTGGATAGGTTTAGGGAAGTAGTGGGGAATTAATGATGCCTTAAGAAGTGTACCTTCTTTCCCTTTTATAATATCCCTCTTATGGATTAGTGCCCATAAGAATATCATATTACTAAACTACCATTTCCCTTTCCTTAAGTTAATATCAAACCCTAAAGGGCTTTCCCCTTTCGGCCAAAGCCCAACTGCCCATGTGTACTCTTGGATGGACTAGGACTTCCCTATATTAATGGGTTTGGCCTAGTCCCCAAGCCTCTTTATCCTAAAAGGGAACCCTTAATGGGTTAAGGGGTCGCTCATTCTAAGATTGGTTATTTTCATGTATCAACAATTATCTCAACTGTAAAGAACCTACAAGAGTCGTTCTTGTTGATTTGTATCTTGAAATATAGATTATCATACTTGTTGTTGTTGGAATTTGGTTCCCGAACAGTTCTTGTACATACTAGGTTTACTTGTTAAAACAATCTTAAATACAGTTTTGTAACCGAACGTATATATTGTAACAGGATTGTCTCCATAGGTTCCCGAATGAAAAAAGTTGGTGGTGTACTAGTTACCCTCTCCTTTTCAGTTCCCTTTTCATCGCCATGAATATTTTCATCCTCCTTAAATCCTACAAGAATGAAAGTATTGTTCTTGGTGAATGAGGTATTACTCTTAAACCCAATACCACTCGTGTTACCAAGGGACTTTTGATTAAACAACATGGCTGAGAACTTATCAGAACTTCCTGAGAGCCTTTATAAGTCACACCTAAGAATATCGATCTCTTCTTCCTTAAGAGGTAAGGTTTTTGTGAAATCCTCATTCAGTTTATCAAACTCTAGATTTTTCACACAAATAGATGTTTCCGCTTTTTCCAATTTTTTCTTTAGACGAAGGTTTTCACGATGAATTTCTTCACCTTTATTCAAAAACTCAAGAATTTCCTTATCTAATTCATCATCTGTATCAGAATTAGCATCTACAGGTGTTTCTACTGCAAGAAAAGAATTCTCTATGTAATCTTCAGAAGGGAGCTCATCAGGTATATCATCAAGAGAAACTATGAGAGCATTATTTCCTTGATAGTGTTCCTTATTAGGTAAATCCTTTTGCATATGTCCAAACCGCGACATCTGAAGCACCGAAGAAGGTTTTCATCTTGAGAAGAAGGTTTATCCTGAAAGTTTGATCTAAAGATCCGTTTTCCCGAACGTTTTTCTCTACATCTCGTGAGAAGATTTATAACAAGTTGTGCGATCATAGACATGGTGGTTCCTAATTCGTCATGATCATCACAACATTCATCGTCCCAAGACAAGTTAATATTAGGAGGAGGAGAGCTTGATTTGGTCACAACTTCTAAAGCGTAAGGTCCTGTTTGGTACAATTTTTA
This sequence comes from Papaver somniferum, assembly GCF_003573695.1. Lineage (NCBI taxonomy): Eukaryota > Viridiplantae > Streptophyta > Magnoliopsida > Ranunculales > Papaveraceae > Papaver > Papaver somniferum. The sequence continues at coordinate 48,921,631 of NC_039364.1, forward strand.
AAGACAATTTTCAAAAATAGTTTCTACTGTTTTAAAAACATACCCTTTTTTCCTTGTTTTCATTTCTAAAAATTGTTTGGTAAGATAAAAACTGTTTTTGGAAACCAAGGAAAATTAACTAAATCAGATTAAATGTAAAGACCCGTCTAAGAGATAGTGATACTGGCCATGACTCACTTGCAGTCTGTAACGATCCTCAAGCTCGTCAACGCTATTTGACTGGTCTAGCGATGGTCAAGAGACGTTTTAGCCGCTAATAACTCGGTTAGTTTAACACGAACGTTAATTAATAGAAATTAATATAACAACGATTTAGATTCGAAACTAGTACCGCTAGATAGATCTCGGAAAGTTACGCGGGATGGACTACTCGAACGTGTCATTCGGATATCGGACGCAGAAGATATCATCAGATTAGTGTGAGGGGAAAATTTTAGACCGACCTCGATGCCCTTATCCAAAGTGTGGGCGCCTTAATAATTTTTGTTGGCCTTATCATCACCAAATGTGTCGAGGAGAAAATCAATTCTCTTTTCCTTTTCTCTTTCTTCTTCTCATATGTTCTTTCTTCTCCTCCTCTCTGTCGAATTCTTTTCAAGGAATTGAGGTGAGTTCGTATGAAAGATTCACAAGAGCTTAGTATCATGTTGAACTGAAGAAGAAGGTGATGCTTCTGCTGTCGATTGAGTTCTGGAAAAGCAGAGTTTTGGTAAGCTGAATTAGGGTTTCGTTTTTGAATGATTGTTCTTTATGAAATCGTTTCTTTTAATCGATTATAGAGTGGGTTTGATGTTAATTGAAGTATATAGTTGTTCTATAAAGTTTAATTTGAGTTCAAAATAAATTAGGGTTTTTCCCCGTTCTTCCCCAATTTGGAATTAGGGTTCCTGAGTTAGAGAATTTAGATCTTTAGTAAGATGCAGATGTTGCTGGTAGAGATGAAGGTTGAATAACTGGTAGAGTTGATGTTGTAGGGATTATATGTATGAAGTGAGAAATAGTGTGTGGCTGGTACTGACGTTTTAGTTATGAATTTCTGGGTTGAACTGCAGGTGATGATGTTTAGCTAGATAGTCTGAGTTAAGTTGGAATCGCAATTTATGAGCTGTTGAGATGACAATATTGAACTTGAACTGAACTCAAGAAGTGAGGATATATAACAGATGAGGGTATGAAGACATGAAGTCAATGAATTGGAAATGAATTGCAAATGTAGAGCATAAATGTTATGTTGGTGTTCCTTGTGTTGAACTGATAAAGAGGATTTGATCTCAGTGGCTTGATCAAGCTAAATCAAGTGCTACTTCAGGTGGAGGTCTTGAAAATGAGCTGAAGTTACTAAATGATTGTAGTTGGGGGTTTAGCTAGATAACATGATATGGATAGGTATTGGTGGTGTTGCTGCTGATATAAGATATGAAGAATGGATGGATGTTGAATTGGTGATACAAATGAAGTTGTTGGTGTTGAACTGGATTGTGTGAATGGCTTGCTTGGATACAGTTCGTGGAGTTGGCAGTGATTAGATACATGGGTGTATTTGAGTAAGAGTTAATGGAGTTGTTGTTGTGGTCCAAGTTCTTGATAATGAAATAAAGAAGCTGTTGGGGTTCAATATGCAAGGCAGCTGGTGAGGATATGAAGTAAAGTTTGGTGATGTTGACTTGAGTATAGTGTTGTTGATATGGATGGAGTGGAGTGGAGTGAAGCTATAAATTGTAATGGAGGTGGTACTGTGTTGGAATGGCAGTGTAGTTGAAGTTCATAGGGTTATGAATGAATGGGTGTTGTAGAATTGACAGAACTACAAGATTGTAATGGTTTATGAGCTATAAGAGTATGTATTGGAATTAGAATTAGAAATGGGTTGTTTAGATTGAACTGAATTGTTAAATGAGTAGGGATTGTTTTGTGTTTGGCTTGTTATGTATGTGTTGCATCATCTTAGTCTTGGCAGGTTAGGTGTTGCACCTTGTTTGTTTTTTTTAATAAGCAAAAGATTTTATTAACAAAGTAACCAGAGTACAACAAAATATTTTGTTTTTCACAAGACCTTCTAAAAGTTTTGCTTTTAACAACACACTACTGGAGTCATTTGGCACGTAAGTGTTTTTCCTAATACGACTCCATTTTTCCAACATATCCGCCTCCCCGTTATAAACCCTATTTACATATTTACAATTCACATTTTCAAAATTACCCAAAAAAGAAGACACATCTTTCAGTATTGCATTTGTTCTCCAGTCGCTATATGATGTCTTGTTGTTCAAAAAACTTTCATCTTCCTTGCAATCTGTTCTTAAACTGATACTTCTTAGATTCATCTGTTTAGGCCATTGAACTGCCTTGAGTATCGCTAGTCCTCCAGCTGATGTTGGTCATGTGGTAGTACCTGAAGAAAAATAAATGTCAGCAATCAAATTATTACTCCAGAATATTACGCCAACCCCATAAGAGCCATCTTCATGATAAGCAGCATCCACAAATAAAATATCATGCTTTTCTACTTCAACAAGATTTGTATTTAGATAAGAAACTTTAGTATTTCTCTTTTTTTTCCACACTTCTTTCACCTGTGGACTTCTTCCAATCATTTATAAATTCTTGTATCTTTTGTAGACAATCTACGGGATTTAGCTTAACTCTGTTAAACACCACATCATTCCTGTGTTTCCACGTCTGCCAACAAATTATGTTGAAAACCTCTTTCCTTTCCCACTTATCAGATGAAAACCAACTACGAACCCAGTCCATAAATTCTGTATAATATTGAGGTATCTGAATGCCTAAACCGAACCAAATAACTCTTGTGAAGGGGCAGTGCACAAATAAGTGAACCGATGTCTCTGGATGATTGTCATTACACAAACGCAATCAGGAGCTACATGTTTTAAAACCCCATTCATTTTAGCTTTTAAAGGCAATACATCAGTTACCATTTTCCAAATGAATAAATTCACTCTTGGAATTATTTTCATACGTCATATCTTGTTCAATAATTTATCTGGGTTACTAAAATGCTCGTTTGAAAGTATTTTATACGCTGATCTAGATTGGACCTTGTTTGTGCATTAGTATTCTTTGGCCTGTGCAAAGGCTTTGGCCTTGAGCTTCTCAGCTCAGTCAGAACTTGACTGGCCTAGATCACCCTGACTCAGATATCTAAATGAGTTGAATCGTTTTGACTCACCGAGTTACCTGTCTTGACCCGACTTGACTTGACCTTGACCATTTACCCTGGACTTTGACCTTTGACTAGACGTTGACTGTTAGTTGAACCGTTTGACCATCACTGACCGTTAGTTGACCCAGTTGGCTCAGCACTTGTGTAATGGGCCGAGCCTAGTGGACTTGGGCTTAACGTCATATATTCTTAGTTTGATGTTTTGGACCCTTATAGTTTAAATTAGCCTTTAGTTCCTTCTATAGAGTTGTAGATAATTATAAGACATATCTAATGGACTATAAAACTAATCTAATGGATTAGTAAACCTTTGTTGTGCTAAAGATAGATAATGAAAAGGTATAGAACCATAAATGGGCTTAGATCAATTGGATAGTTCACTTAGACTTTGACTAGAGATTTGTATGAGATCGTGTTATGAGCCTTGTATGAGCCTTTTGGCTAATCTTTAGAGTGCTTGTGTGATTAACAGTTAATTTGTATTAACAACGATCGATTCAAAGGATGAACCCGTGGATTATGGATCTCGAGGTAGGCAAGGCTTGTCATCAAAAGAGGTGGGAATTGATAACGAACTCTCTTGGATTCATTATTGTTTTAAAAATCTATCTATTGTGAAATCCACGCATATCTTTGTTAGTATATGATATGTGTATGCATATACTATTTGTGTGTAATACAAACTAGTTTTCCTTTATATTTTGGGATGGGTTTGGATCTTTAGAAACAACTAATATCTGTGTTTTGGGAGTATTTACTTATTTTCGAAAAGTGATTCTTTCCATTGACTGGAAAGTGATTACATTCTTTATTTATTGTTAGCATGAAAGGAAGAGGGTTTCCTTTTGATTGGTGTATAAAATGAGTTATTTCAATGCTCTTTATACCTAGTTTTTAAGCACTTGTGTAGGGGCGTAAAAGCATCCAATATTACATAGGCCCGGATTTTTTCCTTAAGTAGTTACTGAGGTGTCCAATATTACCATAGGAGGCGTAAAAGCAGCATATGGAATACTTTTCATAGAGGGAACTGTTCTGTATGCATGTATGTTTATTGTTCTTTTAAATTACTTTGAAAAGGCGATTATATTATGTTTTGGTATTTGGAGTGAATGATGTTGAGAATCTTATATTTGATTGTTGGACTTGATTTGCGAGATGCACAGAGGTCTCCATGATTAAGTTCTTCTGTCGGATTTATTGTTGTCATCATTATTTCTCTTTCGATACTTGATATGTAGAGTGCGCGCACATTGAGGTATTGGTAAGGTACAAATCTTATCTGACTACGGGGCCGCAAACCTCAGGGTGCTTTAATGATCATTAATGAATCCGCAAGAGTCACGCCTTACTACTCCAAAGGAATACGTCGCTCAACTATTATTTTTGTTGTGAATGTGTGCCGGATTGGTTGGTAGAACTTTATATTTTCCGTACAACTTATTATCTTAATATATTTTATCTGTTTTCTGTGTTTTATCGGTTTTCGACAAAACCTGCATTGTCTTTAAATCATTCTAGTGATTACTCGAAAGTTAGTTGTTAATTCTATTGGGCACCCCTTTTAGGAATGATGTGCTCACCCATTTCCACTTTCAGTTTCAGAGACAGATCAAGGTGCGTACGTGGCGATGAAAGCTTTGAGGAGTTGGTTTCGTTAGTTGGTTAGCTTCCGCTATGTTTATTTTATATTTATATTTTATTTTTTAAACCAACTCACTACTGAATATGTATCACTTGAGAGAAGTTCTTGTATTTATTTCTGAGAGGGTTTAGATTCGGGTTAATATTTGTTCAGAACTTCTTTTTTAGTGTTTTAAATAGATGTTCAGATCGTTAGTGCCTCATTTTTATAGCTAATCTCTTGGATTAGTCAGCTGCTAGCTTAGGGGGCGCTACACAGTCATTCCCCCAATCTCTTATTTGTTCTGAAAAGAAGAAAAAGGAACAAAAAAAGAAGAAAAAAACACAGAAAACAAATAGAAAACATTTTCTGAAAGTATCCCTACCAAACGCATTTTCTCATGTTTTCTCTGTTTTTAAAAACTGAAAACTGTTTTTGAAAACTATACCAAACAGGCTCTAAGTCTTCTCATTAGCTGTGAGTTGATCATGATCAAAGATCATTAACTTTCCAACAATGGTGCTTCTGGAAAGTGTGGTAAAATGGTTTCCTTTAGTGATAGCATGCTTCTTAGACATATATCGAGATGGTAAAGATCTCATAATTTTCATTATAATATCCCTTTCAGGAATGGTCTTTCCTATTGCATAACAAACATTCACTATCTTTGACAATTTGTGATTAAATTCCTCAAACGAATCCTCATAAACCATACGAAGGTTTTCCCAATTAGAAGTTAGGTTTTTGAGGAATTCCTTTCAAATACGATTTCCAAGATATCCCAATTTCCAAGCATCCTTCAATCTAGTGCATGTGGACACATGATGTTGAAGATATTGGCTTATGACATGGATAATATCATTCATCCTGTCAAAGTTGTGTTTAGCATCACTGATTTCGACTTCACTGAATGTAGCTATATCTTTTGGAACAATGGTTTCTCCTTCTCCAACCATTGGAGTATTGGATCCCCTTACAACAAGAACCCATGTCTTAAAATCACGAGCTTATAAGAAAGACCGCATAACTATTTCCCTCCATAAGTAATTTGTGTCATCGAAGGCTGGAGGTACTTAATCGAGATTTCATTCTTGTCCATAATTCAGATTGCCACAAACACAGACTTGTTAGGTCTAAATGTGTTTGCCAGCTCTGATACCAATTGAAAATGAGAGGGTACCAAGTAGACCACCAATTTTTCGTTTGGAAACATGTATGGACAAAACCTAATACAATTGCAAGCAAACCAACTTAATGATCCTTGACAATATGTATGTAGAGTTTAAATCTCTATCTCTTCTCAAGTACGTATAGACTAAAAGAGTCAATGAACCGGATTGTTAAGAAGAGTACTTGGACGATCTCAAAAATCAATATTTAAGATCAATCTAGTCGTATCAAAATAATCAAATCGGAATTCTGCCAAGTAACTTGTTATACTCCCTCTGTCCTAAAATTTTTGTCCTCTATTCTATTTTCGTCTGTCCTAAAATACTGTCCAGTTTCTGTTTATAGTCATACTTTTTAGTCAAACTCTCTAATATATCCTTCGAACTTTTATAATTATAAAAATATTTTAATTATCACTAATCTAAATATTAAATGATATCTTCTTCAATAGGAAACAAATCTATTAAATCAATCCATAAAGATTTTTATTTTTATCTTCTATTTAAATATTTCTATAAATACTATAATTACCTATGTATTTTCTTACGTATTCCATATACTCCTTTTAATTTTAGTAATAATATATCATTTAATAGGGGTTAATTTGTACACTCCTCCGGTCTCCTTATTATCTTGACTTAGTCAAAGCGGACTAATAATTTAGGACGGAGGGAGTATATCTTTCAAGATACGAATTCTACAAGAAGCAAGTCTCGTAATCGATCACAATTAGATCGACGTATCTACTAAGATTGTGTTAGACCACTGCTCGGTCGAACTCGCATGCATTGCTATCTCAAGCATATTTTTCAATGTTAGTGATCAAAACTATAAGTCTTGGTTTCTAGCCTATTTATAGATGTCTCAGACTAGGACATAGATTGTGTAGTTGATCTTATTTTTCACGGCGTTCGTCATTTGAAGACGAAAAAATACTAAGGGGAGCTTGTGGAAGTTCATCGACAAAAGGTACGTGGAGACTTAAACTCATCTATCACTTGGAAAGTCTATTTCCACTATATCTCCCATATTGAGACATAAGTCATATTACGATATAGTTTTCGATATACACATTTGAGATTTCGAGCTGAGTTTAACTCGCTTACATATTTCTCGAAATATGTGTTGCCAAGCTTTCGCTTCGACCAAGTTCATCTTATATCATGTGAAAATTTCCGAGTAACATCTTACATGGTTTGTGTGATACAATCATTTGGTGTTGTCTTGGAATGTTTCGTAATGATTATTTCAATAACTTGAAAATTGCTTTGATATTAATAGTGTGTGAAAACGGCTATTGTCATCCTCTAAGAAAGTTTCAATGATTGAAATAAGAGTTTAGAACACTTAACCATTATTGGATATGTCATGTTATGCACTCTTGCACATATGTAATCCATGTCCCGGAACCATAGTATGCGCACCCGTTTGCGTACCTGTTGGTTTGGGAAATCCGGGAACCTACGTATGCGTACCCATTTGCGTACTAGCGTACAAGTTCATGTCCGAGAATTTCTGCTGGGAATTGAAGTTCGCGTAACTGTTTGCGTACTGGTGTAACTCAATCTTAGTCACGGTATTTCAAGTATGCGTACCCGTTTGCATACTTGAAGGTTAAAGTTCTAAAATCGGTTTTAAACATGAACATAAACATTTATATAATAAGGAATGCAATCTTTGCAAACCGTGGCTATAATATTCATGATTGATTCGAGTGAATCAAACCAATTTTGCTTCAATTGTGTTTTTGTATAATTCTATGAGAATATCGCAATTGAACAACTCTTTAACTAGTTTCATTTGAGTCATTTGAACTAGTTATGATTAAGATGAATAAGGTTGATATGAGAGTAATCATATGGATAACCTCGGTTAACTATTGTGAACCAACATGGTGTACACGTTTGGGTATGGTTACATAAACCTAAATGAGGGTACATTTTATTTGTGTGTAACAAGCTAAGTTCGATCTAACGGTTGAAAGATATTAGCTTGGTTGAATCAGGTTTTCCATCTAACGGTAAATATTGAATGCTTTGTTACCAAGGTTACTTGGATTGCAAACCCTGATTTGAAAAGTATATAAAGGAGAACTCTAGCAACAGGGAAATCTAATCCCCACACCTCCTGTGTGTTACTAGTTGCATAACTAGATTCGATTCTCCTTTAGCCTTAGGTTTCTTCTCGAAACCCTGTAGGTTAACAACTTGAAGACTTCATTGGGATTGTGAAGCCAGACCCAACTATTCTCTTTGTAGTTGCGTGTTTTGATCTTGCCCTATTCTATCGTATTGAGTACAATTGAAATAATTGACTCGAGATTAATTTCTCCGGTAGGCAAGATAAAAGTAATCACAAATATCTTCGTCTCATCGTTTGTGATTCCACAATATCTTGTTTCGCTAGTCGATTAAGATTATTGTGAGGTGATTGATAATACTAGGTTGTTCTTCGGGAATATAAGTCTGGTTTATCAATTGGTTCATGTTCACCTTGATTTATCAAAAGACGGAACAAAAACTCTTGGGTATTTCTATGGGAGACATATTCATTCAATCTAGAGACTTTTCTGTGTGAGACAGATTTGTTTATCAAGTCTTCGACTTTGGGTCCTAGCAACTCTTGGTTATGGGTGAGATCAACTAAGGGAATCAAGTGCGTAGTATCCTGCTGGGTTCAGAGACGTAAGGAACGCAATTGTACCTTGTATCCGCGTGAGATTGATTAGGTTTCAACTACAGTCTAGTCCGAAGTTAATTGGTAGTAGGCTAGAGTCTGTAGCGGATTAATACAGTGTGGTGTTCAATCTGGACTAGGTCCCGGGGTTTTTCTGCATTTGCGGTTTTCTCGTTAACAAAATTCTGGTGTCTGTGTTATTTCTTTTCTGCATTATATTTTGTTATATAATTAAAATATCACACGTTGTGCATTAAGATCAATCAATTAGAATATCTAACCTTTGGTTGTTGATTTACATTGATTGACACTTGAACATTGGTCTTTGGTACCGTTCAAGTAACTCCTCTTATATTCAATTGGGCTCGCAGATTTCTATTTGCTGATTGCGGATTGAATTAAGAGTTAGATTTATTAAGCTCTTTGATATACTTTACTCTAGATTGTGTCTGACTGTCTAGTTGATTCTCTAGAAAGTGTATTGGAGTAAGTCCTCTCAGATTTCCAAACGAATTGTTGGGTGTGGTTGTTAGACCCCCGCATTTTCAATTGGTATCAGAGCAGGCAAATACATTAAAGACCTCATAAGTCTGTGTTTGTAGCGATCCGATATGGACAGAGGTGTTATCTCTATAAACGTACCACCAGTCTCCGATGGCTCAAATTACTTGTGGTGGAAAATTGCTATGCGTGCCTTTCTTCAAGCGCGTGATTTTCAATCATAGGTTTATGTAGTTAATGGCTATGATGCTCCCATTGTGGCAGTAGGGAATGCGACAGTTCCTAAAGATATTGGTGCATATGATGCTGCTGAGATTCTTGCTGCAAAGCAAAACTCTGACGGTTTGAATGCCATCATACATGCCATTACCCCAGATCTTCAGCACCATGTGACTATGTGCACTCGGTTTAAAGATGCTTAGGATATCTTAGAAACCGTATTCGAAGGTAATACCAGTGAAAAGGAAGCTAGGCTTCAAAACCTTAATTCCGATTGGGAAAACCTTCTTATGGCAGATGAAGATTCATTTGAATATTTTAATCACAAAGTGTCTGAAATTGTTAATGCATCCTTTGCATTGGGCAAGACTATTCCTGAAAAGGACATTGTGATGAAAATTCTCAGATTACTGCCATCTATATACGATTCTAAGAAGCATGCCATCGTTGAAGGAAATAACCTTGATGCTCTCTCCAGAAACACGCTGGCTGGAAAGCTAAAGATCTTTGATCATGAGCATACATCCAGAATCGGAAATGATGTTGCCTTCAAAGCACAAAAGAACCCTAAATTACTTGACAAAAGTAAAAGTGTTCATGTCTCTGAGGATGATCTTTTTGAGGCTGATTAATCAGATGAAGATCTTGACAAGTCAGTCTCTTTGATCACAAGACAGTTTGGAGATCTCTTATTAAAGATAAGTAAACGGTTTACCAGAGATAAACCTAGGTCACCAGTTAAACCTCACAATCGCATTCCTCCTAAAAACAGGGATGTTGACGAAGCTGATGACGATGGTATGCCACAATGCTTTAAGTGTAAAGGTTTTGGTCATTTTGCAAATGAGTGTCCAAACCGCAGAAAATACACTGGGAACAAAGGTCTTGCTGCAACTCTTGATGAAATGTATGATCACTATGATTCTAATGAACACGAAAGATCAAGTGTTGCACTTTTTAGTGAAGATATTGATTTTGATAATTGTATCAATACATACATCAATATCGATATTCTTCCAGAAGAAGAGTCAACCAATCTAGAAGAAAAAATTAACCTTTCTGTTGGAAACTCTCTGTCTGATTTTTCAGGTTCCACTTTGTGTCTAGCAGCTTGCACATCTCGGGCGTCTGAATCATCTTATCCATTGACATGCTCTTATTTTTCACTCAAAAGTCATGAACTTTCAAAGTGTTTCAAGTACAAACACAATATGAGATATGTGAATAAACTTCAACGAAGAGCAAATCGCCTAGCAAACAAGCTTAAACTTGTTCAAAAAACCGCTGTGGTATGTAAGATTTTATCCTCTTCAAAGAAGTTGGTTTCCAAAGATAGGTCAAGACCACTAGTGAAAAGAGTATGGTCTAAACATTTTGATAGACATGGTTCTATGAATTCCTTTCAAAAAGGTTATGGTGGACAAATTGTTGTTCACCGCAGCACAACTTAATTGTGTTGTGTTGGTGCATCTTGTCTCATGTGCCTGATTAAAAGAGACAAGATTGTGCAAACCTCAGGCTTTAAGATTATTTTTTTTTTTGTTTTTCTTAGACTTGCAGTATGTTTTGTGAAATTGGAATTCTTTCATATTGGAAGGGACTTCCTTGTTTAATCAATAAAAGAGGGTTATTCTCGATAATTCTACTCTCTTTAGAGTTGTGATTGTGCGTACGTGAACCTATGTGGTTAAAGGTTCCGTAACCCTACATTTTTTTCCTTATCTGAAACTCTTTTCATCTTAAGACTGCCTGTTGAGTTTAAATTGTGACTTTCTCTCACAAACCCATACACGTATGGATACTCCAAGCATCATGTGTTCTGATGGAAAAGATGTTAATATGATTGTTAAGCCATCAACCATGAAGAAAAAGAGAAATCTCCGTTACCTCCAACTTTGAAAAGAAAAAGAAGGAATGTGAGGAAACCAAGAGTTGTTCCTTCAAATTCTCAGAAGTTTTCTGGTGTTCTTGAAGAGTTGAAGGAAACAAGGAAGGAGATTCAGCAAATAAAGGCTTTTTTTTTGAGAACTCTCGAAATTCAAAAAGCCCTGATTCGATATCATCAGCCTAGAAGGTTTGTTGGAATTGACTCTGTTAGAGCACTGCTCGGTCAAAATCGCATGCGTTGCTATCTCAAGCATGTTTGTCAATGTTAGTGATCAAAACTATAAGTCTTGATTTCTAGCTTATTTATAGATGTCTCGGACTAGGACATAAATAGTGTAGTTGAGCTTAGATTTCACAGAGTTCATCATTTGAAGACGAAGAACTACTAAGGGGAGCTTGTGGAACTTCTTCGACAAAAGGTATGTGGAGACTTGAACTCATCTATCACTTGGGAAGTCTATTTATACTATCTCCTATACTGAGACATAATTCGTGTTAAGATATAGTTTTCTCTATACACATTTGAGATTTCGAGCTCAGTATATATCTCGCTTACATATTTCTCGAAATATGTGTTGGTAAGCTTTCGCTTCGACCAAGTTCATCTCATATCATGAGAAAATTGCGGAGTAACATCTTACATGGTTTATTTCAATATCTTGAAAATTGCTTTGATGCTAATAGTGTGTGAAAACGGCTATTGTCATTATAGAAGAATGTTTCAATGATTGAAATAAAGAGTTGAGAATGTAACCATGTTTGGATATAAGCATATATAGTGTGTTCGAGCATTAGTGTATAAATCCATAAACCAGCCAAGTGTATGCATATGTATGTATACGAAATTGGTGAATGAGACAGGTTAAGTATGCGTACGGGTACGCATACTGGCGGAAGTTTTCGAACCGAAAATTTCTGTTGAGTTTGGTTTTGAAAAACTCTTAACTAGTCACCTTAAGTATGCATACCCGTACGCATACTGGCGGAAGTTTTCGAACCGAAAATTTCTGCCGAATTTGGAAACTAAACAAACTCAAATCTGGTTGCTTAAATACGCATATCCGTACGCATACTTAAGCTGGTTACTTTGTCAAATCGGTCAGTTCATGAACTTAAACATTTAAATCATAAGGAATGCAATCTTTGCAAACCGTGGCTATAATGTTCATGATTGATTCAAGTGAATCAAACCGATTTGGTTTCAAATATGTTTTATATAGCAATTGAACAACTCTTTAACTAGTTTCATTTGAACTAGTTATGGTTGAGATGAATAAGGTTGATATAAGAGTAACCATATGGCTAGCCTCGGTTAACTATTTTTGAACCAACATGGTGTACATGTTTAAGTACGGTTACATAAACCTAAATGAGGGTACGTTTCATTTGTGCGTAACAAGCTAAGTTCGATCCAATGGTTGAAAGATATTATCTTGGTTGAATCAATTTTTTCATCTAACGGTGAATATTGAATGCTTTGTTACCAAGGTATCTTGGATTGCAAACCCTGATTTGAAAACTATATAAAGGAGAACTCTAGCAACTGGGAAACCTAATCCCCACACCTCATGTGTGTTACTAGTTGCATAACTAGAGTCGATTCTCCTTTAACCTTAGGTTTCTTCTCGAGACCATGTAGGTGAACGACTGGAAGACTTCATTGGGATTGTGAAGCCAGACCCAACTATTATCTTTGTAGTTCATTGATATGATCTTGTCGTATCTATCTTGTTGAGTACAATTGAAATAATTGGCTCGAGATTTTATATCTCCGATAGGCAAGATAGAAAAATAATCACAAACACCTTCGTCTCATCGTTTGTGATTCCACAATAACTTGTTTCGCTAGTCGATTAAGTTTATTATGAGGTGATTGATAATTCTAGGCTGTTTTTCGGGAATATAAGTTTGGGTTATCAATTGGTCATGTTCACCTTGATTTATCAAAAGACGAAACAAAAACTCTTGGGTATTTCTGTGGGAGACAGATTTATTCAATCCTATAGACTTTTCTGTGTGAGACAGATTTGTCTATCATGTCTTCGACTTTGGGTCGTAGAACTCTTGGTTGTGGGTGAGATCAACTAAGGGAATCAAGTGTGTTGTATCCTGCTAGGATCAAAGACGTAAGGAGCACAGCTGTATCTTGAATCAGTGTGAGATTGATTAGGGTTCAACTACAGTCCAGTTCGAAGTTAATTGGTAGTGGGCTAGTGTCTGTAGCGGCTTAATACAGTATGGTGTTCAATTTGGACTAGGTCCCGAGGTTTTTCTGCATTTGCGGTTTCCTCGTTAACAAAATTCTGGTTTCTGTGTTATTTCTTTTCCGCATTATATTTTGTTATATAATTGAAATATCACAAGTTGTGCGTTAATAAATTAGAATATTCAACCTTGGGTTGTTGATTTACATTGATTGATACTTGAACATTGGTCTTTGGTACCGTTCAAGTTACTCCTCTTATTCAATCGGGCTCGCAGATTTCTATTTGCTGATTGCGGGTTGAATCAAGAGTTAGAGATATTAAACTCTTTGATATACTTTACTCTAGATTGAGTATGACTGTCTAGTTGATTCTCTAAAAAGTATATTGGAGTAAGTCTTCTCAGATTTCCAAACGAATTGTTGGGTGTGGTTGTTAGACCCCCGCATTTTCAATTGGTATCAGAGCAGGCAAACACGTTAAAGACCTTACAAGTCTGTGTTTGTAGAGATCTGAGGATGGACGATATTGTCTCTGATAAACGCATCACCAGAAATAAAAGTTTTGTTCCTATAAAAGTCTACTAAAGAGTAAGATTTGTCAATCTCGAATATATAAGAACCTTGTGTTCCAAGGAAACAGACATACATTGACAAGTGTTACCCTGACTACTTTACTGACGAGTCTGACTCTGAAACTTGTTAGAATCCTGGCTGATAAAGTCAATAGGTTGATACACAAAGTCAATGTCCTTGTTGGTATGGTAAATAAGCGTGACTTTCTCCTAAAAATCCTTTGTGAGGAAAATGCCTCTGTATGTGCTTCACAGAACTCTCACGAGGAAAAACTCATAAAGGATGATTTGGAAACTGAACTTTTTTTAAGTAAACTCTATGTTCAAGAATGTTCTAAAGAGTCCGCAATACCAACTGCTTCTGATAAACTATAAAAGTCTCTGTCTCAGAAGCAAAACAAAAATTCCTTCCTGTTGGAAATAATGTGGTTGTATCTTCCTCTAATCAAGGAATGTCCACATCACTTGGAAGGAAAAAGTCTCCCAACAATAGTGTTGAGTTTGTTCCTTCTAATCACGCATATGATCAGAAAGTATATCTCTTTTGTGATTCAAAAGGTCATAGTGAACAAAAAAAAAAATCTAGGTTGAATGACAATTCTTTCAGTCGTCTTCAACACACCTTAGACTTAATTCTCAAAGGTGTAACTGACATTCGTATATCTAAACCAATTGGATTTAGTACTTACCCTGTGTATTCTACCAGGAAAGTCAGTTCGAAGTGTTCTTCAAATGTTCAAGAATCTAACAGACTTCCCAATGTTGATCGATCAAGAAGAACTCATGGTTTTTCTTCTTTCAAAAGGGAAGATTGCGTTGTTCATGATGTGAGAAAGGTACCAGAAGAAGAAAGCAAAAATGGAGGTATGGAAGACAACTTAAAAAGGATAATTGAAGGTGTTGATGATGGTCTTTTAGTTCGGGGTCAAAATTGTAAAACCCTGCATTTAATGCGTTTTCATCCTACAAAGGAATAAAATCCATTTGAATGTAGTGAGTGTTCAAACCTCTTTACTTATATATGTATTGAACAATTCGATATATTTATGAGATTTATCAGAATGGTGCATCAATCCCAGATATCCTATAAATCTCGACCTACCGTATTATTAACTAATGCATGACTCGCCTAGTATTTTCCCGTGCTATGTTCCCAGCCGAACTCTCATTAATGACATGACATGACGATGAAGTGTTCACTCTTAGCAGAGTAGCATGAATCTCCCGAAATGCCAGCATTGAGATCTACATGAAAATACCCACACGGGCTACATCGTTCTCTGATAAAGAGATCAATGCGTTCGCACACTTTTAATTAAAGTTAGTGTGATTGAACACACATTTATTCTTAAATAAAATCTAGACTGTTAATGTCAGTCTCAGAAAACAATCACCGCCACACAACTTGGCCGCACAATTTAACAAGCATAGCTCACTCCTAACAGAACTAGGCAATCACTATAGTGACCACTGACGGGCCCACTGATGCCCTAGTCTATCGAGTGGTCTTCTGTTCATCCACAAACACTTCAAACGCCGACCCAAACGTGGGTAATCGCGCTATTTAGGAGCTCAAACGAGCTAGACCGACCAGGACGATCTCAAGGTCATCACGTCCGTCCAACTTGGACAGCCAAGTTGGACGTCTTAGATTGAACTTTGTGCGATCAAGAGGGATTCGTAGCAATCACCGGCAGGCCCACTAGTTCCCTCGATGATTGAATCTCATGTTTCCCATGCACAAGCGCTTGAAACGCCGACCCAAACATGGGCGTTTGCGCTGCATAAAAACAAAGCTCGAACGAGCTAAGACCGTAAAAAACGGTTTTAAAAGCTATCATGTTTTCCCAACTTCGCCAGCCTAATTGGACGGATTAGATCTTCCTACGAACGATTAAAGAAGTCCTAACATGATCATTGGCGGCCCCACTTTCCCCTTTAAAGATCGACTTGCCCATGTCAAGGCTATAAGGTGTTCGACCGCTTGCACAAACTTGAGCAGACACGTCGTGTTCAAAAAACCCTAATTTGGGTTGCGGCGATGCATAGCTGTTGCAGATCGATCATGACCATCCAACTTTGCCATCCTAGTCAGACGGTTTGGATCGCATCTCGAGCAACCAAAGAGATGCCAACGCGTTCACCATCGAACTAACTCCACACATGGCCGAACGACTCGCTCATAGCAAGTCCAAAGCGCACTAAATCGCCGGCCTAAAGTAGCGTAAGCACGCTGTTTTCAAAAACCTAAAATTACTTTGCGGCAACACATTACTGTCACAAATCGATCTTGACCACTCATTTTCGCCAGCTGATTTGAGTATCTAAGATTTAATCTCAAGCGGCCCCGAAGATGTCAATGTGATCACTGCGGACCCACCTTTACATATGATTGACCGGCCTACACAAACTAGGGTTCAATGCCTCGAAACGCACGCCCAAAGAGGGGTGGGCCACACGGCTCCATAAACCCTAAAGTTGCGTTAACGGCAGTATGAAACTGCCGCAAATGATCACGACCATCCAACTTCGCCAGCCTAGTTGGATGGTATAGATCTATTTTTAGAAAACAAGCAAAGCAACATTGTGAAGACCGGCCATCCTTCTTCCACATAAGGCGATCGGCCAAGAAATGGCGGGCCCTAGAGCCACCAAACGATCACCCAAAGGTGGTCGATCAAGCTTCCACTTTTAAGACGCTTATTCGCGACTTATTCAATCAAGCTCAAAAACAATGATGTTTCATACGCATCGATTAGTTTGAGCTGCTTAAATGCGATGCTTCACATGCATCGAATACATACAATATTTTTATTGGCCTCATAAACAACTTTGTTGTTTCACCTAATAGCACCATGCTATTCTCCGCGGCGGGTCCCACGAATTGACCCACTTATTCGAGACATCAAACATGTCACAAACTGGGGGATGCTTACTGGGGTATTGATCTGGCGGCTTACAGCGTACAACGTGCAACACGCACATTAGGAGAATGTGTTAGGAAAAGACGGATGGTTAACAATGATGGAGTAGTGGGTGAAGGTGTGATCACGCAATGTTCACCACCTCTTAGACAACTCTATTACTCCACTACTTAACTTTCTCCACTTCCTACGAGATCAGGGTTGCGCTCAAATGACTTGTATAAATAGGTTTTCAACCTATTCAAAAAGGACACAAATCAACACTAGTAGCCAGAAACCATTTTCTGATACGCTAGTCATAAACAACCACACCTTCATAGTTCAACATTCTGATCTCAAACACCTTCTCCGCTTCCCTCCCTAAGATCAACCCTTCTCCTTCACCTTGTGACCGAATTGAATATGGAACGGCCATTTCTTGGTTTAGGCCAGAGTCTTACA
The DNA here is from genome assembly GCF_003573695.1 of Papaver somniferum. Taxonomy (NCBI): domain Eukaryota; kingdom Viridiplantae; phylum Streptophyta; class Magnoliopsida; order Ranunculales; family Papaveraceae; genus Papaver; species Papaver somniferum. The sequence continues at coordinate 48,939,035 of NC_039364.1, forward strand.
TATTGATTTATCGAACCTAAAAGCATTCCCGTGCAGTGCATTTGTTTAGGGTTTAGATTCGTTTCTCATTCAACACACCCCAAATTACCAAAAAATAGCAGAATCAGTTTTGACCCATAAACAATTGGCGACCACAGCGGGAGGTTAATCTCTCGGTTGCAAGATCAATTTTCATTTTACTCCAATTTTCTCAAATTCAGAATGGTTGGTCTTAGAATCAATTCGACTTCAAACTCCGAGCGGGACCCTTCAAATGGCGATGTTCATCTTTCCAATGACGATCACACAACCAATGGAGAAATCCCGACCTTAATTGGATCGAGTACAAGAAATACACACGAGGAACATGGACGTGATGAAAGAGACGATAGAGAACATACTCAATTTCCTCGTCAAGTTTACGTCAGATTTAAGCGGCTTCCCCGCTCCAGAGATTTCAACGATGAGGACTAAGTCTTTAACCGATGACCGCTCTCAAGTCAATAGCTTCACCACCAACCAATGGCCAGTGGACCAGGAAGCGACATCTTTAGTAGAAAGTTTGTGTGAACTTCTACACCTCTCAAAGTACCAACGAGTGGAAACGTTTGCTGCAATCAATCAAATTGCTCTGGACGCACGTTTGGCCCCTTCGCGCAATCAAGCCTTGGAAACATCAGAGGTGTCCATAAACAATGTCACGTTTACCGAAGACGACATGATGGCAGAGGAGGGCCACAACAGAGCCTTGCATGTTACTGCACGCATCAAGGGTTCAGAATTCAAAAGATCTCTTATCGAAACCGGAGCATCCTCGAATGTCATTACTCTTAAAACTCTAAGGACAACCAGCGTTCGACCGAGCAAAATTATACGACAACCTACCACAATGACGGACTTTGAGGGAAACCAAACCATCACATACGGATATGTTAATCTGAATATATCGGTAGGACATGTCTATTCGAAAGTAAAATTCGAAGTAATAGAAAAAGAGCCAGACTACCATATGATACTGGGGAGACCATGGCTCCACGGTAATAAGATCGTTCCTTCGACTTATCACCAATGTCTAAAAACCATGCTCAATGAAGAAGTTGTTCGCATCCCTGCGTCGTTATATCCTTACGCACCGATTTGCGGCGTGGAGCTTTTTGAGCCGAATGAGAATTCACAAAATGCATCAAATAAAGGCTACTGCACGCCGCTCCCCACATGGACGTGAATTCAGGAGGAGGACCGGCTCATATCACCAAGACGAGAGACCGGGGGGCCTCCACAAGCAGAGCACCCAAACTCTTGTTCATCAAACGAAGGATCATCACGTCTCCATGCTAAGAGGGAACGGACCTTTATGGCAAGTCGCGACCAGAAGGGGAAAACCGTATAGCGTCTCCGTTGTTAGCAATTAGCAGGGGAGACTCTCACTCGGTCTCTCCACCCAATAGAATGCAACAACAACGACAGACTGCAAGAAGAAGTACCGGATGCTCCACGACAATTACAGGATGGCACTGACTCCACAACGGACGAACTCTAAGTGATCAACATCGGGGATGAAGAATCTCCGAGACCTATATCCATGAGTTCGACTCTGTCTGCGAACGAATGCACAAAGATCGTGAGTCTTCTCAAGGAGTATCAACACATATTCGCATGGACATATGAGGAAATGCCCGGATTAGATGAAAAATTGGTTACCCATCACCTCCATATAAAACCTGGATCCAAACCGATCAAACAATCTCCAAGGCAGTTCAGGCACGACGTAGAGGAACAGATCAAGACCCATATTCAGAAGCTGCTGACTACCGTCTTCATCAATCCCATTCATCATCCTACCTAGTTAGCCAATGTGGTTCCCGTAAAGAAGAAAAACGTCTAAATTAATTGTTGTGTCGATTTCATAGATCTGAACAAATGCTGCCCCAAAGACGATTTTCCTCTTCCCAACATTGACATGCTAGTAGATGCTACCAGCGGACATGGCATGTTCTCTTTCATGGATGGATATAGCGGCTACAACCAGATAAAAATGTACGAACACGATGCAAGTAAGATGGCTTTTCGAACTCCTCACGGAAACTTTTACTATACTGTGATGCCTTTCGGTTTAAAAAATGCTGGTGCTACCTATCAACGCGCCATGACTGCAATTTTTCACGATATGATGCACAAGCAAGTCGAAGATTATGTAGATGACATAGTGGTCAAGTCGAAGACTCGTGCAACCCATACAGATGTTTTACGGCAAGTGTTTGAAAGGTGTCGCGAGTACAAATTAAAGATGAACCCTCTGAAATGCGTTTTCGGAGTTTCTTCTGGCAAGTTTTTGGAATTCCAAGTCACCTCTGAAAAAATCAAGGTCGATCCGACCAAAACCCAAGGTATCCTCACGATGCCTCCTCCACAAACTGTGAAAGAACTCTAAAGCTTCATGGGCAAGGTAAACTATATCCGACGTTTCATACCTGGTTTGTCCCAACTTATCGCTGCATTCACCACCCTGTTGAAGAAGGGAGCGAGCTTCATTTGGAGTACAAAGCAACAAGAAGCATTTCGACAAATCCAGCAAATATTGTCGTCACCCGCTGTTATGAAATCTCCCACACAAGGAAGAGTGTTATGCCTCTACACTGCCTCTAGTGACATTGTTGTTGGGGCCCTCCTTGCTCAGGAAGATGACGAAGGGATTGAACATCCCATATACTACTTCAGACGCACGTTGAGAGATGCTGAACTCAGATACCCCAAAGCAGAGAAGGCGTGCTTAGCCCTGGTTCACGCTGTGAAGAAATTCAGACATTATCTACTGTCGAACAAGGTGGTGTTAATATCCAGAGTTGATCCTATCAAGTTCTTACTCTCAAAACCAGCCTTGATAGGCAGACCGACCAAATGGCCGCTCTTAACGTTAGAGTTTGATATAACATGCACTCTTCCAAGGGATATTAAGGGACAAGCGGTGACAGATCTTCTAGCATCATTCCCAGCAAAAAGAACCACAACATTGCATGAAGACCTTCCCGGAGAATTTCCCGAAATCTCTTTTATCGAAAAGGAGGCGTGGCTATTATATTTCGACGGTTCTGCTACTCCTAGCAATAATACTGGAGGAGCGAGTATAGTTCTAGTGTCTCCAACGGGCGAAGTATTTTCACATTCTTTCAAGTTGGACTTTCAGTGCACCAACAATTCGGCAGAATACGAAGCTTTCCTCATAGGATTGTCACTAGCCAAACAAGCAGGAGCCACACACCTGGAAGTAAGAGGTGACTCTAAGTTGTTGGTTAATAAGATGAATGGGGTCTACTCACTCAAGGAGGTAATGCTGGGCCCCTATAGATCCGAGGTGCAAAGGCTATTGAATTATTTTGCTGATGCGACCATAACCCATATTGGCCGCAATAACAACAAGCACGCTGATTGCCTAGCTACATTGGCTTCGAAGCTACAATTCGAAAGATTGGAAGAAACTTTAATTGTGAAGAGATGGACTGTAGCGTCGACATGGCTCGCACAATCTAAAGATGTTAAAACTGACGACTGGAGGACTCTTATCGTTCAAGAGATAAACAGTTCGCTCTCCCAAGGAAAGGTCAGTCTCAAAACCCTGCAAAGCTTTTTCATGCTTCATGGAGTGTTGTATCACCGAAATTCAGATGGGTCTCTGTCAAGATGTCTTGGGGACGAAGAAGCACAACTACAACTTAACCGCATTCACAACGAAGCCTGCGGACAAATGTTGGTAGTGATTCTTTATCGACGTCCCCAACGCCTTGGCTTCTACTGGCCAGAAATAGAGACTCAATCTCGATCACTTCAAGGGTCTTTCTCCAATTGTCAAATACCACCACACCAATTGGAGGTTTTCAACGTGAGCCACACTGGGGACTAGCGAGAGTCGTATGTTAATTACCTTCGTGACGGAGTACTCCCTGCAAGCAAGAAGGACGCATCCAAAATGAAGCAACGAGCCAAGAGATTCGTATTTCATGAAGGAATATTTTACCGCAAAAGCTTTGGGGGCGACTTATTACGATGCCTGGACGAAGTGGAGATCCCGAACCTGATGAAGGAAATGCATGCAGGCGAACACCAGGGGAAGAAGAATCTATTTCTCCAGATACACAAGAAATACTACTGGACAACCATGGAAGATGATGCAGCTGCATTTGTTCAAAGATGCAATGAATGTGAAATTCATGGAAATCTTATTCATGCACCCTCTACTCCTTTACACTCGGTAAGTAGTCTGTGGTCGTTTTACAGCTGGGGACTTGACATCATTGGGAAGATCAACCCGCCATCGCCAAAACAGCCCTAATATATTATAACCGCAATGGAGTATTTTACCAAGTGGGTTGAAGCCATTCCTCTGCGAGGGACTACTGGAGCAACAATCGCGGCGTTCATCAAGGAACACATCATTTGTCGGTTTGGCGTGCCTAAGCACATTGTTACGGATAATGGTACTCCTTTCGCCAACAAACAGGTACGAGAGTTGCTCGAAGAATATGGGATTAAGCAAGTCTTCTCCACCATCTATTATCCCCAGGGGAACGGGCAGGCTGAAAGCACGAACAAAACCTTAATTAGGATTATCAGTCGGACAATGCATGATCATCCCAGGACATGGCACGAACAGCTACCAATGGCATTGTGGGCGTATCGTACAACACCTAAGAGTTCTACCGGCGTTTCCCCTTACTCACTTTTCTATGGTGTGGACGCAATTCACTCGGCAGAGATTAAAATTCCTCCAGCCAGGATTGCAGCAGCAAGTGGGGTCCACTGGAATGAAGTTGAGGCATTGAGCTCCAGGATTGCAGAGTGGGACACCCTAGACTCTAGGAAAGATAAAGCAGAGGAACGTACTCAGACATACAGAAGCAAGATCTCCAGAGCGTATGACAAAGCTGTAAAACCACGAGTTTTCAAAGTGGGAGATTTAGTTTTGAATACTTCCAAGCACATTTAGCAAGACATGTCCGCATCAAATTCTCTCCAAAATGGGAAGGTCCCCATGTGATCACCAAAGCTTACAACACTGGATACTACAAGATGGCTCAAGACATACTACGCTGATCATCATTCCGCCTCTTGCCGCCTCGCAACGCAACAATCAGGCATTATCACTTTTCTCACGTCTCAGATATTAAATTCTCCTTTAGTGAAAACATGTCGATGTAAACTCCATTCACTTAACAAAATCCAATGCAATTTATTTTCAAAGCAAGGTTCAAAACCCAAAAAAGAGAAAACGATTAAAACATCATCGTGCCTACTTATTCAAAACAAAAAGTACGACTCAGAAAAGGCCGTCCAATAAGTTGTAGTTCCTTGAAAGCATCATTTTCAGCCTCTCCTGATACCTTTCAGTCCTACTCTTCAAGTCTCGGATTGCCTGCTCCACCTTCTCAGATTCCGCAGCCAAGGCCTTCTCCTCTTCCAAGATGTCTTTCGTAGCAAGGACAACATTGGCGATGATACCAGCTTGAACAACTTTGATAACATCAAGGCGTTGTCGCAACCAGCCACGTTGAACTCCATGGATTCACAGGTAGATATCATATCTTCCCACTTCTCAATACTTGATTCAGCAACATCACGAATGGATGCGCCTTCCATCTCGGCAATCATGGGTAGGAGACAGTTCACTGTAGTAACTAAAACAGACGAGCAGTGTCACACCACGTTCCTAGTTGCAATATGGCCGTACATTCTCCATATTTTTGTTTACATAGGCATGAACTCCTTCCTCACTAAAAAACCGCCAACATACCGGTAACTAGAAGACAAACATCTCATGTGAACATCGAAACGCAAACCAGCATTAGGGTACTCGTATGAGGAGATACCCAAATCAGCGTCTTCCAGGTCAGCAACAGGCGAGTTGGAACTTGAAGGGGGGGGGGGGG
>NC_039364.1:48945044-48950894 GCF_003573695.1 Papaver somniferum
TGGTTAAATCCTCATCATCAACCACTGTTACACATGTTCCAGAAGGATATCTTTGAAAAAAAAAAAGAAAAAAAAAAGAGGAGAAGGAGAAGATCTCGTCATCTACCAGCCATGACAGATGAATACACATTCACTAGTGGAAAATATACCGGTATGATCTTCTTGACTCGCATAGTTCGAGCAGGAGAACCGTCGCAAGGCTCAGGGATTCGGCCACTCTGAAAGAAAATGATGATTAAATCAAAAGAAAAAGAAGAATCGCTACTTCAAAATCAGTAAATATTCAGAATCATACTCTGGATACGAGTCGCTTGCACTTAGCAGAAGAATCTGACCGAGCTGAGGAAGATGATCCACTTCTATCTGACATGATGAAAGCAGGGAATCCCAGCAGGAGGACTTGTATCTCGGAACAATAAGGATGTCTCTGTATATACACATGACAGAAACTCTAAAACAAGACTGAAGAGCTATAACAAGATTCACCCGATAGGCGAGGATTCAACGCTGACTAGGTCATGCTTCTTGTTGCAACCCTAATTAAAAACCAGGAAGGGACGCTGGATGGTCAAAAAGGAATGCGTTCAAACTGATTACGAGTTAGCATGACTGGGGATGCGAGATCGTTGTTCCAAATTCAAGTAGCAGTCACCTCCCTGTGGGGTATCAACACAGAGCACCAACTGCCGCACGAAGATACGCGGGCAAAATGGATAATAAAGAGGATGGAAGACCTCCATTTTATATGCATGAACATCTTGGAATACGAATGTAAAAAGGGTTTTTTATTGTACCATGCACTAAGGAGGGCAGCTGCCCCGTGAGCGCCAATACTACGTGGCCGGACTAACAGTACGTCAATATTTCCTGGTAATCCTTCCATACTTTGTTTTCTCGATTTATTCTTGTCTATCGCCATCTAGTGCTTACTCCGCAACAATGTCATTGTTACGTACTAAGCAGGGGACTTAATGTTGATGGTGGTCTTTTAGTTCGGGGTCAAAATTGTAAAACCTTGCATTTAATGCGCTTTCATCCTGCAAAGGAATAAAAGCCATTTGAAAGTAGTGAGTGTTCAAACCTCTTTATTATATATGTATTGAACAATTCGATATATTTATGAGATTTATCAGAATGGTGCATCAATCCCAAATATCCTATAAATCTCGACCTACCGTATTATTAACTAATGCATGACTCGCCTAGTATTTTCCCGTACTATGTTCCCATCCGAACTCTCATTATTGACATGACATGATGATGAAGTGTTCACTCTCAGCAGAGTAGCATGAATCTCCCGAAATGCCAGCATTGAGATCTGCATGAAAATACCCACACGGGCTACATCGCTCTCTGACAAAGAGATCAATGCGTTCACACACTTTTAATTAAAGTTAGTGAACACACATTTATTATTAAATAAAATCTAGACTGTTAATGTCAGTCTCAGAAAACAATCACGGCCACACAACATGGCCGCACAATTTAACAAGCATAGCTCACTCCTAACAGAACTAGGCAATCACTATATTGACCACTGACGAGCCCACTAGTGCCCTAGTCGATACAGTGGTCTTCTGTTCATCCACAAACACTTCAAACGCCGACCCAAACGTGGGTACTCGCGCTATTGAGGAGCTCAAACGAGCTAGACCGACCAGGACGGTCTCAAGGTCATCACGTCCGTCCAACTTGGCCAACCAAGTTGGACGTCTTAGATTGAACTTTGGGCGATCAAGAGGGCGCTGTAGCAATCACTGGCAGGCCCACTAGTTCCCTCGATGATCGAATCCCACGTTGCCCATGCACAAGTGCTTGAAACGCCGACCCAAACATCGGCGTTTGCGCTGCGTTAAAACAAAGCTCAAACGATCTAAGACTGTAAAAAACGGTCTCAAAAGCTATCATGTCTTCCCAACTTCGCCAGCCTAATTGGACGGCTTAGATCTTCCTACGAACAATTAAAGAAGTCCCAACATGATCATTGGAGGCCCCACTTTCTTCTTTAACGATTGACTTCCCCATGGAGAGCTTATAAAGTGTTCGACCGCTTGCACAAACTTGAGCAGACACGTCGTGTTCAAAAAACCCTAATTTGGGTTACGGCGATGCATAGCTGTCGCAGATCGATCATGACCGTCCAACTTTTCCAGTCTAGTCAGACGGCTTGGATCGCATCTCGAGCAACCAAAGAGATGCCAACGCGTTCACCATCGAACTAACTCCAGACGTGGCCGAACGACTCGCCCATAGCAAGTCCAAAGTGCACTAAATCGCCGGCCCAAAGTAGCGTAAGCACGCTGTTTTCAAAAACCTAAAATTACTTTGCGGCAACATATTACTGTCGCAAATCGATCTCGACCACTCATCTTCGCCAGCTAATTTGAGTGGTTTAGATTTAATCTTAAGCGTCCCCGAAGATGTGAACGTGATCACTGCAGACCCACCTTTACATGTGATTGACCGGCCTATGCAAACTAGGGTTCAATGCCTCGAAACGCACGCCCAAAGAGAGGTGGTCCACACGGCTCCATAAACCCTAAAGTTGCGTCAACGACAGTATGAAACTGTCGCAAACGATCACGACCACCAACTTCGCCAGCTTAGTTGGATGGTATAGATCTATTTTTAGAAAACAAGCAAAGCAACATTGTGAAGACCGGCCATCCTTCTTCCATATAAGTCGATCGGCCAAGAAATGGCGGACCCCTAGAGCCACCAAACGGTCACCCCAAAGGTGGTCGATCAAGCTTCCACTTTTAAGACGCTTATTCGCGACTTATTCAATCAAGCTCAAAAACAATGATACTTCATACGCATCGATTAGTTTGAGCTGCTTAAATGCGATGCTTCACATGCATCGAATACATACGATATTTTTATTGGCCTTATAAACGACTTTGTTGTTTCACCTAATAGCACCATGCTATTCTCCGCGGTGGGTCCCACGACTTGACCCACTTATTCGAGACATCAAACATGTCACAAACTGGGGGATGCTTACTAGAGTACTGGTTTGGCGGTTTACAGCGCGCAACGCGCTCATTACGAGAACGTGTTAGGAAAATACGGATGGTTAACAATGATGGAGTAGTGGGTGAAGATGTGATCACGCAATGTTCACCACCTCTTACACAACTCCATTACTCCACCACTTAACTTTTTCCACTTCGTAGAGATCAGGGTTGCGCTCAAATGACTTGTATAAATAGGTTTTCAACCTATTCAAAAAGGACACAAGTGTTATCAACACAAGTAGCCAGAAACCATTTTCTGATACGCAAGTCATAAACAACCACCCTTTCATAGTTCAATATTCTGATCTCAAACACCTTCTCCGCTTCCCTCCCTAAGATAAACCCTTCTCCTTCACCTTGTGACCAAATTGAATCTGGAACGACCATTTCATGGTTTAGGCCAGAGTCTTACAGATTGATTTCTCGAACCTAAAAGCATTCCCGTGCAGTGCATTTGTTTAGGGTTTAGATTCGTTTTTTATTCTACACACCCCAAATTACCAAAAAACAACAGAATCGGTTTTTACCCATAAACAGAAGGATATAAAGAAATTACCAACAGGCTGTCTGTTCCCTCTGGCCAAAGTTCTTCAGGTAAGAATCATCACTATGCGTCATATTCTGATGATAGTAAATTGTATAACTTTTCATATCATAATGGTTTTCCTTCAAAGATCAGAAAGAAGAGGTTTAACCGGAAACGACGTTCATTTAATGAGCTCAAGGATCATACTTGTGCCAAATAATCACAAGGTTGAAACCTCACTCTCTTTAAAAATCCTGACAGAGTGAGAATTGTTCAGGTATGCTGATGGCAAAATGTTTCTCTGATTGTCTATGTTATTTTCTTGTCGTTCTTAGATGGATGATCATTGACAAACACTTCTGCTTAAGCATTTATATTTTGTTGTGTCATAGTTTTAACTCGTTTTGATGTGTCAAAACAACCTCTCTTACTCTAAAATTGTCCTGTATAAATACAATTTTTTGAGCTAAGATCTGTGAGTTCTCTCACATAGGCAAACATTATCGGTATTTTGTTGCATCTATTGAGTACCTCTCTTTTTGAGTTGTATATGAATAATGGTCCACGTTCGGGTTTGTACGGGTATCCTTGTCGATGTCACGAACCGACTTTGGAAACCCTAACCTCAGGATTTATGTGAAACCATTTAAATACCAAACCCACATGTTGAATAATACGCATACTTCAGGATACTCTTTGTCAAGAATGGGATCATCTTCAGGAACTTGTTATTTCCCAAGAGGATTTATCAATAAGGGGTTTAGTCTCACACTCGAGGAGAAGGAAAAAGGAATTGTTGTGTAAACTGATGACACATCTTCTCGATCTCCTAATATCTTGTCTGATATTGAGGATGATGAAGAGATTTCTAATGAAGTTGTTCAAAACTTTTTCGAAAAGTTTAACGATGCAAAATTGTTGCTTGTTAACACTCTAAAAGAGCTAGATGGTTAAGAACCGAATTGATAAAGGTCAACACCGAACTCGCACTAATGAAGACACGTCTTAAGGATCGTCTCAATGTCGTGTCTGAGGATGCTGTAAATTCTGTCTGTCACAAGCTTGAAGGTCTTAGAACCAGTGAAGTTTAACTATGATTATCACTTGTGATTGCTCTTTGTTTTAGAGTTATTTTTGATTATGTCTAGTAAATCTTCTTTTAGAGAATTTATTTCTTGTTTTTTGAAGAATAACTAGGGTTTGGAATAGCCATTATTGTGAGTACACATAGTTATGTCCAACGATTTTCATCTTCGATGTTTTTAGATTTATTTATTTAAATTATAAGTTTTTGGAAGATGATTTTTGCAATTTTAATCTTTCTGATTTTATAGATTGCAAACTGTTATGGGATATGTTGTTTACGTCCGTGAACCTGTGACTATCCCATACTTGTTCAAAAGTTATCTCTATTATGTCGGTATGAATGTATTGATAGAAGATATAATGAACTTTTGACATTACAAAAGTTAAATCCTTTTATGTCATTGTTTTGATGGAAGAAATGATAAAACTTTTGTTTACAGGGATTAAGTCTATTATATGTCATTGTGCAAATAGTGATGGAAAATAGAATGAATCCTTGTTTATTCCGCAGTATTGGTCGATCTCCGATCCACATCTTTGTGCATATACTGTGTTGCTCCATAAGGTTCCTTATGTTTGAGCATGACCAACTAAATTGATCATTCTCTTTTGGTTATTTTAGTTGTTGCTCCGTAAGTTCTCTTATGTCGAGCATGACCAATTGAATTGATCACGTTGTGGTTAATTTGGTTGTGTATTCCAATTGAATTAATCATGGATTTTCTTGTGGTTAATTTAATTGTGCTTTTCGATTGGATTAATCATGAATTCTTTTGTGAATAATTCAATTGAATATTTTGGATGCAAATTCATGTTTTCATGTGATTTGATTTTGTCCAAATAAATCCTTATTTTCTTGTAAAAGCAAGGTCTCCTTTGTTGTTCTTTCGGGAATGACATTTTATGGGGGAGAGTTCATTTTGAACTTGCGCTTAATTGCCAAATCTTTGTGGGGAGTGCGGCTATGGAATATTAGGGTTATCTTGTATCTTTATAAACTCCTTGAGGAATGCATTTAGCTTCGGATTTATGATGGCATCTAAATAAGTTGATATGGTATTCTCTTTTGGTCATGAAGTATCTCTGTGAAAATTTCATGAGGATCCCACTAGTTTTCGTACCTTTGCCAATTTATATTGACAAAAGGGGGAAGAATTAATGTGTAGTGTGATACTACAAATACATATGGTTTACGGATCATTATGTGGGGGGGGGGGGGGG
>NC_039364.1:48951066-49090593 GCF_003573695.1 Papaver somniferum
GTTTCATGTTGAGATGAAGTATTGACTAAGGGGGAGTGATACATATCACCATAATATTGTTGTCAAAGTTGTGATACAATTAAACTTTGATGATGTGTAATAATACTGTGACACTGTTTAACAATGATTGAGAGCATTTTGTTTTCTCATTGTTATTGCAACGGATCTTCAACAACTGTGATGCTGAACTTACAACCTTTAGGATCATGGAGTACTTGGAAGTGACGAAGATTTCGGGTCGCGTTGAAGATGCCAAGGAGATCAAGCATTTGGATGAGAAGCTAGAATTTCTATCAATTTTGTAATCCATATGTATTGATAGTTTTGTCATTAAAATTGACAAAGGGGGAGATTGTTAGAATACTGCTCGGTCGAACTCGCATGCGTTGCTATCTCAAGCATGTTTGTCAATGTCAGTGATCAAAACTATAAGTCTTGATTTCTAGCCTATTTATAGATGTCTCGGACTAGGACATAGATAGTGTAGTTGAGCTTAGATTTCACAGAGTTCATCATTTGAAGACGAAAAACTATTAAGGGGAGCTTGTGGAACTTCTTCGACAAAAGGTATGTGGAGACTTGAACTCATCTATCACTTGGAAAGTCTATTTCTACTATCTCCTATATTGAGACATAAGTCGTGTTAAGATATAGTTTTCTTTATACACATTTGAGATTTCGAGCTGAGTATATCTCACTTACATATTTCTCGAAATATGTGTTGGTAAGCTTTCGCTTCGACCAAGTTCATCTTATATCATGAGAAAATTGCCGAGTAACATCTTACATGGTTTGTGTGAAACAATCTTTTTATGTAGGCTTGGAATGTTTCGATAATGATTATTTCAATATCTTGAAAATTGCTTTGATACTAATAGTGTGTGAAAACGGCTACTGTCATTATAGAAGAATGTTTCAATAATTGAAATAAATAGTTGAGAATGTAACCATGTTCGGATATAAGCATATATAGTGTGTTCGCACATTAGTGTATAAATCCATAAACCGGGAGCCAAGTGTATGCATATGTGGTGTGTATACGAAATTGGTGAAGACAGGTTAAGTATGCGTACCCGTACGTATACTGGTGGAAGTTTTTGAACCGAAAATTTCTGCTGAGTTTGGTTTTGAAAAACTCTTAACTACTCACCTCAAGTATGCGTACCCATACGCATACTGGCGGAAGTTTTCGAATCGGAAATTTCTGTTGAATTTGGAAACTAAACAAACTCAAATCCGGTTGCTTAAGTACGCATACCCGTACACGTACTTAAGCTGGTTACTTTGTCAAATCGGTTAGTTCATGAACTTAAACATTTAAATCATAAGGAATGCAATCTTTACAAACCGTGGCTATAATGTTCATGATTGATTAAAGTGAATCAAACCGATTTGGTTTCAATTATGTTTTTTATAGCAATTGAACAACTCTTTAACTAGTTTCATTTAAGTCATTTGAACTAGTTATGGTTGAGATGAATAAGGTTGATATGAGAGTAATCATGTGGCTAACCTCGATTAACTATTTGTGAACCAACATGGTGTACACGTTTAGGTATGGTTACATAAACCTAAATGAGGGTACATTTCATTTGTGTGTAACAAGGTAAGTTCGATCTAACGGTTGGAAGATATTAGCTTAGTTGAATCAGGTTTTTCATCTAACAGTGAATATTGAATGCTTTGTTACCAAGGTAACTTGGATTGCAAACCCTGATTTGAAAACTATATAAAGGGGAACTCTAGCAACTGGGAAACCTAATTCCCACACCTCTTGTGTGTTACTAGTTGCATAACTAGAGTCGATTCTCCTTTAACCTTAGGTTTCTTCTCGAGACCCTGTAGGTTAACGACTTGAAGACTTCATTAGGATTGTGAAGCCAGACCCAACTATTATCTTTGTAGTTGCGTGATCTGATCTTGATGTTTCTATCGTGTTGAGTACAATTGAAATAATTGGCTCAATATTTTATATCTCCGATAGGCAAGATAGAAAAGTAATCACAAACACCTTCGTCTTATCGTTTGTGATTCCACAATAACTTGTTTCGCTAGTCGATTAAGTTTATTGTGAGGTGATTGATAATTCTAGGCTGTTCTTCGGGAATATAAGTCCGGGTTATCAATTGGTTCCTGTTCACCTTGATTTATCAAAAGAAATAACAAAAACACTTGGGTATTTCTGTGGTAGACAGATTTATTCAATCCTATAGACTTTTCTGTGTGAAACAAATTTGTATATCAAGTCTTCGACTTTGGGTCGTAGCAACTCTTGGTTGTGGGTGAGATCAACTAAGGGAATCAAGTGCGCATTATCTTGCTGGGATCAGAGACATAATGAACACAACTGTACCTTAAATCAGTATGTGACTGATTAGGGTTCAACTACAGTCCAGTCCGAAGTTAATTGGTAGTAGGCTAGTGTCTGTAGCGGCTTAATAAAGTGTGGTGTTCAATCTGGACTAGGTCCCGGGGTTTTTCTACATTTGCGGTTTCCTCATTAACAAAATTCTGGTGTCTGTGTTATTTCTTTTCCGCATGTTATATAATTGAAATATCACAAGTTGTGCGTTAAGATCAATAAATTAGAATATCCAACCTTGGGTTGTTGATTTACATTGATTGACACTTGAACATTGGTCTTTGGTACCGTTCAAGTTACTCCTCTTATTCAATTGGGCTCACAGATTTCTATTTGCTGATTTCGGATTGAATTAAGAGTTAGAGATATTAAACTCTGTTATATACTTTACTCTAGATTGAGTCTGACTGTCTAGTTGATTCTCTAGAAAGTATATTGGAGTAAGTCCTCTCAGATTGCCAAACGAATTGTTGGGTGTGGTTGTTAGACCCCCACATTTTCAGACTCCTTTCTCTACGAACCTTATGTTCCTATGGTTGTTGACGACAAGGAGTTCGGGGACGATAAAAAATTCTTCAGAGTTCTCAATGTCTAGTAAATCTTCTTATGAGAATTTATTTCTTGTGGTTTTAGAAGAATAACTAGGGTTTGAAATAGCCATTATTGTGAGTACACATAGCTATGTCCAACGTTTTCATCTTCATGTTTTTAGATTTATTTATTTAAATTCTAAGTTTTTGAAGATGCTTTTTGCAATTTTAATCTTTATGATTTTATATATTGCAAATTTTTATGGGATATGTTTTTTATGTCCGTGAACCTGTGATTGTCCCATACTTGTTCAAAAGTTATCTCTATTATGTCGGTATGAAAGTATTGATAAAAGATAGAATGAACTTTTGACTTACAAAAGTTAAAGCCTTTTATGTCGTTATTTGATGGAAGAAAGAATAAAACTTTTGTTTACAAGAATTATGTCTATTGTATGTCATTGTGCAAATAGTGATGGAAAATAGAATGAATCCTTGTGTATTTCGCAGTATTGGTCGGTCTCCGATCCACATTTTTGTGCACATACTGTGTTGCTCCGTAAGTTCTCTTATGTCGAGCATGACCAATTGAGTTGATCATTTTTATGGTTGATTCAATTGAGATTTTTGGATACAAATTCATGTGTTTCATGTGATTTGGTTATGTCCAAAGAAATCCTTCTTTTCTTGTAAAAGCAAGGTCGCCTTTGTTGTTCTTTCGATAATGACATTTTATGGGGGAGAGTTCTTTTTGAACTTGTGCTTAAGTGCCAAATCTTTGTGGGGAGTGCGACTGTGGAATATTATAGGGGTTATCTTGTATCTTTATAAACTCCTTGATGAATGCTTTTAGCTTCGGCTTTATGATTGCATCTAAATAAGTTGGTATGTTATTCTCTTTTGGTCATGAAGTATCTCTATGAAAATTTCATGAGGATCCCACTAGTTTTCGTACCTTTGCCAATTTATATTGACAAAAAGGGGGAGAATTAATGTGTAGTTTCATACTACAAATACATATGGTTTACAGATCATTATGTAAGGGGGAGTGGTTTTCATGTTGAGATGAAGTATTGACTAAGGGGGAGTGATACACATCATCATAGTATTGTTGTCAAAGTTGTGATACAATTAAACTTTGATGGTGTATAATAATACCATGACACTGTATAACAATGATTGAGAGCATTTGTTTTCTCATTGTTATCGCTACAGATCTTCAACAACTATGATGCTGAGTTGAACACGTTTAGAATCATGGAGTACTTGGAAGTGACGAAGTTTTCGAGTCGTGTTGAAGATGCCAAGGAGATCAAGCATTTGGATGAGAAGCTACAAATTTTTATTTATTTTGTAATCCATATGTATTGATAGTTTTGTCACTAAAATTGACAAAGGGGGAGATAGTTAGAGCACTGCTCGGTCGAACTCGTATGCGTTGCTATCTCAAGCATGTTTGTCAATGTTAGTGATCAAAACTATAAGTCTTGATTTCTAGCCTATTTATAGATGTCTCGGACTATGACATAGATTGTGTAGTTGAGCTTAGTTTTCACGGCGTTCATCATTTGAAGACGAAGAACTACTAAGGGATCTTGTGGAACTTCATCGACAAAAGGTATGTGGAGACTTAAACTCATCTATCACTTGGAAAGTCTATTTCTACTCTATCTCCTATATTGAGACATAAATCATGTTACGATATAGTTTTCGATATACACATTTGAGATTTCGAGCTGAGTTTAACTCGCTTACATATTTCTCAAAATATGTGTTGGCAAGCTTTCGCTTCGACCAAGTTCATCTTATATCATGTGAAAATTTCCAAGTAAGATCTTACATGGTTTGTATGATACAATCATTTGGTGTTGTCTTGGAATGTTTCGTAATGATTATTTCAATAACTTGAAAATTACTTTGATGTTAATAGTGTGTGAAAACGGCCACTGTCATCCTCTAAGAAAGTTTCAATGATTGAAATAAGAGTTTAGAACACTTAACCATTATTGGATATGTCATGTTGTGCACTCTTGCACATATGTAATCCATGTCCGGGAACCATAGTATGCGCACCCGTTTGCGTACTTGTTGGTTTGAAAAATTCGGGAACCTACGTATGCGTACCCGTTTGCGTATTGGCGTACAGGTTCATGTCCGAGAATTTATGTTGGGAGTTGAAGTTCGCGTAACCGTTTGCGTACTGGCATAACTCAATCTTAGTCAAGGTATTTAAAGTATGCGTACCCGTTTGCATACTTGAAGGTTAAAGTTCTAAAATCGGTTTTAAACATGAACATAAACATTTATATAATAAGGAATGCAATCTTTGCAAACCGTGACTATAATATTCATGATTGATTCAAGTGAATCAAACAGATTTTGTTTCAATTGTATTCTTGTATAATTCTATGAGAATATAGCAATTGAACAACTCTTTAACTAGTACATTTGAGTCATTTGAACTAGTTATAGTTAAGATGAATAAGGTTGATATGAGAGTAATCATATGGATAACCTCGGTTAACTATTTGTGAACCAACATGGTGTACACGTTTGGGTACGGTTACATAAACCTAAATGAGGGTACATTTCATTTGTGTGCAACAAGCTAAGTTTGATCTAACGGTTGAAAGATATTAGCTTGGTTGAATCAGGTTTTTCATCTAACGGTGAATATTGAATGCTTTGTTACCAAGGTAACTTGGATTGCAAACCCTGATTTGAAAACTATATAAAGGAGAACTCTAGCAACTGGGAAATCTAATCCCCACACCTCCTGTGTGTTACTAGTTGCATAACTAGAGTTGATTCTCCTTTAACCTTAGGTTTCTATCTAGACCCTGTAGGTTAACGACTTCAAAGACTTCATTGGGATTGTGAAGCCAGACCCAACTATTTTCTTTGTAGTTGCGTGTTCTGATCTTGCCCGATTCTATCGTATTGAGTACAATTGAAATAATTGATTCGAGATTAATTTCTCCGATAGGCAAGATAAAAGTAATCACAAACATCTTCGTCTCATCGTTTGTGATTCCACAATATCTTGTTTCGCTAGTCGATTAAGATTATTGTGAGGTGATTGATAATACCAGGTTTTTCTTCGGGAATATAAGTTTGGTTTATGAATTGGTTCTTGTTCACCTTGATTTATCAAAAGACGGAACAAAAAATCTTGGGTATTTATGTGAGATACAGATTTATTCAATCAATAGACTTTTCTGTGTGAGACAGATTTGTTTATCAAGTCTTCGACTTTGGGTCGTAGCAACTCTTAGTTGTGGGTGAGATCAACTAAGGGAATCAAGTGTGTAGTATCTTGCTGGGATCAGAGACATAAGGAACGCAACTGTACCTTGAATCAGTGTGTGAATGATTAGGGTTCAACTACAGTCTGGTCCGAAGTTAATTGGTAGTAGGCCAGAGTCTGTAGCGGCTTAATACAGTGTGGTGTTCAATCTGGACTAGGTCCCGGGTTTTGCTGCATTTGCAGTTTCCTCGTTGACAAAATTCTGGTGTTTGTGTTATTTCTTTCCCGCATTATATTTTGTTATATAATTGAATTATCACAGGTTGTGCGTTAAGATCAATCAATTAGAATATCCAACCTTTGGTTGTTGATTTACATTGATTGACACTTGAACATTGGTCTTTGGTACCGTTCAAGTAACTCCTCTTATATTCAATTGGGCTCGCAGATTTCTATTTGCTGATTGCGGATTGAATTAAGAGTTAGAGATATTATGCTCTTTGATATACTTTACTCTAGAATGAGTCTGACTGTCTAGTTGATTCTCTAGAAAGTGTATCGGAGTAAGTCCTCTCAGATTGCCAAACGAATTGTTGGATGTGGTTGTCAGACCCCCGCATTTTCAGATTGAATAAGTACGACTTTCGTAAATCCAATTATAAATATAAATAATAGAATGCAGAAAGGGAAAAACACAAGACACCATAAGTTTTGTTAACGAGGAAACCACAGAAGCAGAAAAACCCCGGGACTTCGTCCAGATTTGAACACCAAACTGTATTAAGCTGTTACAGACATTAACCCACTATCAGACTTCGGGCTGGAATGTAGTTGAGACCAAATCCACACTCCAAGCGATTTAGTTACAGACGCGCTCCTTACGTCTCTTGAACTTCGCAAGGCTCTAAGTAATTAATTCTCTTAGCTGACGTCCATCTTGGACCGGATCTGAGCAGATTTCTTCACTATTCTTTCTTTCTAGACTAGTTAGTAGTTTTAGCTTAGTTGTTATTATGTTCTTTTTTTACTTATCAACACCAACAATGAAATTTTCATATTTGTCGTCTCCGGTGACGGGATCTTCATCATCAACTTACCCAGCAAAGGAATCTTCATCTGTGATCTTTTTGACGACGAAAGCTTCATCACTAGGTACAAGAGTTTTGAACAAGTACACTTTTTTTTCCAATGAAGAAAAACAAATTAAATGGTTGCAATTTAATTCTGAGAAAAACCATTTTTCCTCCGATTTAATAAAATTTTACTCATAATTGTATTTGTCTTACTCATGTAATCCTTCTCTTTCGCTTATCAGATTTCTTGGTATTGTATTTTTACGGTGTGTTCTTATTACTTTGTATTCTTTTATTTTCGATCTTAAATATTCATTATAATCAAAAATTTCTATTAATGAAAAGTTTTCTTGTTTATCCAAAAAAATAAGTAAAGCTCTATCAATGAAATCTTTTGTTTGGACGAAAAAAGAAAAGACAACGTAGTTAAATTCCACTGAATTCAGTTATTTATCAAATTCACTGATGCGGTCAACTCCACATTCACATCTATTTCCATCCATGTCGATTAAAAAAACTCCACCTTCCCATTAAATTCCAACTAGTTTATTAATATCAATTAGACAACACTAACCCTCATTATTACGTCATATCCCTCTCAGATAGATGCATTGAGACGGATCAAAAAGATACATTGAGAGGGTATTTCCGACTAAAGTCTACCTCAAAGTCTTAATTGATAACGTTGAGAAAAAGAAAAGAAAATAATTTTATTTTCCAATTCCAAACTAAAAAAATATGAACGTGAGGCGTTGGTGGGTGAGAAGATGATTTGTCGGCTCTTACGAGAACTCGAGGGTTTCTCTCTCTATTCGATTCTTCTTCTGTCTGAGTTTTCTTCTTCTTTCTCTCTCTAGATCGATCCCTGCATATCTTCTAATTTACCGGTAAGTTTATAGATTTGGATTACAATCATGATTTTGCTTTGTTCAATTTGTTTTTTTTTATTGGGTTTGATTTATGTTTTTATTGTTGTACTAGGATTCGGTAAACCTTAGATCTTACGTACTTGCTATGATCCGCTTGTTGAATTTAGGTTAAGACACTGATTTTGTTATTGGAATTTAAGATCTTATATATTTTTTTCTGGATTTGTAGGTAACGTATAGGAGAGTATATATATTTGGGGAATTCGTTTTTATAATTGTGAAATAGTTTTTTAAGGTTCAATTTAGGTTGCAAATTGGAGCTGTGTGGACTTAATTGAGGTGGATTTCGTTGAGAAATTGTAAATTTAGGGTTATATACAATCCATGGCATTTCCTCCATCTCAACTGGAGGAAGCAGATGATGATTTTTTTGATAAGCTTGTCGATGATGATGAATTTGGGGTTACGTCAACTACTGTGACATCTGTTGTTGGTTCTAGCGGTATGGATGGTGGTTCAGATTCTGATGAGGTGAGAGCATTTGCAAATTTAAGTATGGATGAGGTTCCTACTGTGTCAGCAGATACAACTAGTGGTGCTGGATTTGGGGTTTCCGTAGAAGAGGAAAAGAAATCAGAGGACGGGGTTGTTGCATTGTCTTCTGATGATAAGACTGAAAAGGGAAGCGTGGATCAAGAGGAGAGTGTCTCACATGTTGGTTCCACTTCAGCTGTTCTTGATAACCATTTTGAGACTAGAGATGTATCGAAGACGGCTGAAGTTTCATTAGACACGTCAACGAGCAATAATAGCGGATCTAAGAGTACATGCGTTAAAGAATTTCAGTGGAGTTCCTTTTATGCTGATGGTGATGAGAAGGGTGGCAGTGGTTTTGGGTCATACTCGGATTTATTATGCGACGATCCTTTTGAAAATATCGGGAAGAATACTGGAGTTGATTCCAACAACTCAGTTGATCCTTATGCAGATATCGGGAATAATGCACTAGTTGATTCCAACCATAGATCTGGCACGGTAGAAAATGAAGTTTATGGTTCTACATCATCACTAAGTTTAAAGCAGAACAATGATGCTAGAACATATACATCAGGAAGTGAACAGACAAATAATGAGCAAGATGCCTACATTGCCCAACCTGTTCAGTATCCTGGTTGGGAATATGGCGTAACCACTGGTACATCAATTCCTGACTCAACAATAAGTAACCAAGCAAATTACGAAGATACAGCTCAGGCAACAAGTGCTGATGTTGTTTCAACCCAGTGCTCAGAAGCTTCATTTTTACAGCAAACGACTCAATCTGTTGGGGGTACCCTAGACGAGGGTTGTACAACTGGCAGTGTTGCGAACTGGAATCAGGCTTCCCAGGGAACCATGGTGTATCCAGCACATATGATTTTTGATCCACAATACCCTGATTGGTTCTATGATAGTATTGCCAAACAATGGTACCCGTTAGCATCTTATACTCAGGCTAGTCAGTGGGGATCTTATGCTCAGGCTGATCAGTCGGAATCCTATATGCAGGCTGATCAGTCAGGATCTTATACCCATGACGGTCAATCAGGATCTTATACCCATGACGGTCAGTCAGGATCTTATACCCATGACGGTTCTTATTCCCAGGCTAGTCAGGCTGGATCTTATACCCAGGCTGGTCATTTAGAATCTTATACCCAGGCTGGTCAGTTGGAATCTTATACCCAGGCTGGTCAGTTGGAAAGTTATACCCAAGCTGGTCAGTCGGGATCTTATGATCAGGCTGGTCAGTCAGAATCTTATGGTCTGGCTGCTCAGTCAGAATCTTATAGTCAGGCTGGTCAGCCGACACCTTCAACTGAAGACCAGATGTCTCAGAACGGTAATGCTTTTGTTAGCAGTTTCACCCCTGTGAGAGACCAAGGGACATTTAATGACTATGGAAAAGTTGAAGCCTATGAATCGCAAGGTAATCGAAGTGAAGCCCATGGTGGTGACCAGCCTGGTAATTACGTTCAGCAGAATACCAATATGTGGCAACCTAAGACAATGGTTAAGAGTAATTCTCTCGCCAGTTACACAGAAAACCAGCATTCAGAGACTCTATACAATTCAAGGGTTTATTCAAGCGATTCCCTGGATCAACAAATTAGTTTCAAATCTGTCCTAACTGCTTCATATGAGCAGCAACAGACTAGTCGTAGTTATGGTGGGAATGAAAGGGTGGGTTCATTCCCGAGCTTTGTTCCCACTGACAATTTTTCACATCAGATGAACCAGCCAATGGTGGAGCAGAATAACCAGATGACTGCTTCACATGGTTTTTATGGCAATCAAAATATAGGAAGGTATTCCCAACAAACCTTTCCTAGTAGCACTCAAACATCACATACTCCACAAGATGGGAGGTCTCCCCATGGTCGTCCTCCTCATGCCCTGGTTACTTTTGGTTTTGGTGGAAAACTCGTAGTTGTGAAAGATAGCAGTGCTCTTGGTTCAAGCACGGCGTATGCAAGCAAGGTTAGGCCCTGAGCTTTCACTTTTGACTGTCTTCAACTTGTAATTTCAGTTAACTGATTTTGAAAAATATGTTATTGTTAAAATCTGAAATATGTTTTGTAATATGCGAAGGACTGCATAGGAGGTTCCATTTCAGTTCTTGACTTGATGGATACTGTCACCAACAAAAATGGCGCGTCAAACATTGATTTTGGTGGTTCAGGTTATTTCCGTATTCTGTGCCACCAATCCTTTCCTGGGCCGCTGGTTGGTGGAAATAGTGGAAATAAAGAATTAAATACTTGGATTGATGAGAGGATTACGGAGTGTGCATCATTGAATGTGGACTATAGGAATGGAGAACTTTTGAGGTTGCTTCTTTCTTTGTTAAAAATAGCTTGCCAACATTATGGTAAACTTCGGTCTCCTTTTGGTTCGGATCCATCTTTGAAGGTAAAAATGTCGTATTTATGGTTTTGTTTTCTTGTTTACTAAAATCTGTTTTTATAATTTTTTCTTGTTATTTTATATTGAAACTCGCATATATGTTTTGAGTAGCATTTACTCAAATTATTCTCAAAGATTTTCTTAAGATTTTTTTTTATCACCAACATTGAGTGTTGTAGGCTGCTAAAATTTCTCTCTTTTGTTCCATTATTCAGTGTTGTCAATAATTGTCCTTATTTACTTAAGACACAAATTCACAGCACATTAATCTTGGACTTTTGCCAAAAAAGAAAAAGTTGGAGTTTATGTCTGTACTGGATGAATTGTTAGATTACAGATACTAAATTGTTGGTTGTTGTTTTTTCTTTCCTTGTAGGAAAATGATCGTCCCGAGTCAGCTGTTGCAAAACTTTTTGCTTCGGCTAAAAGTAGTAGTTCTCAGCTAAGTGGGTACGCCTCCCAAAGGCACTGCTTAACAAATGTGCCTTCCGAAGGTCAACTGCGGGTATGTTTTGTTTTTCTTAATCAGTTTGTTGATTACCTTTTTTTCTTTCTTTATCTGTAGTTACGTAATATTCCAAATGCTGTTTTATGTAGGCAACCGCTGCTGAGGTACAAAACCTTCTTGTTTCTGGTAGAACAAAAGAGGCCCTACAATGTGCACAGGAAGGTCAGTTGTGGGGACCTGCTCTTATTCTTGCAGCACAACTTGGTGATCAGGTCAGACTGTCTTTTTTCTTCCCTTTTCTCTTTCATATCCACATGATTGGATTTGTCTAGAGGTTGGTTGAGATGGCTGTATCTGACAATCTGAAATTTAGCTTACCAACTCTCACTTTGCTTTATGTATGCATGCAGCATTATATTGAATCCGTGAGACAGATGGCTCATTGCCAGTTAGTAGCTGGTTCACCTTTGCGTACATTGTGCTTGCTAATTGCGGGGCAACCAGCAGATGTGTTTTCTGCTGATAGCACGGGTAAAAGCGGTGGTTCACCCGATGCTTTACATATGTCTCAACAGCATGCACAGGTGGATATTTTTTCCAGATTAGTTTCAACTGAAATAGGCTTCTAAGTTTCAATTGTTATGTGTTAATAATACTCCTTGCATGACTTTTATGCGGACATGAACAACAAGCTCAGTATGTGAATCATGCACTGGTCATGATTTTCACATAGGCATGTCATCCTTTCTTCAGTATGCCTATAAAGTAACAGTTTGCTTCGATACCTGGATTCGTTGGGCTTTTGGACATGGTTTTATCATACCATTTGCAAATAATGAATCTTTGCACATTGCTTCAGTGAACTCAAAGCGATTCTCTTAATATGTTGTTTGTTAACTTTGTTTTTTTTAAATTTTTATGACTAAAGGGCGGTGCCAACGGAATGCTAGATGAATGGGAAGAGAATTTGGCCATCATAGCTGCAAACAGAACAAAAGGTGATGAACTTGTAGTACTTCATCTTGGGGATTGTCTCTGGAAGGAGAGAGGCGAGGTCTGTCTGTCTTTCATTCTTTTTGTTTCTTTTTGAATTTTTTTACATGGGGTTTATTGGATTATGTTGCTCTTGGAGTCTGGATCTTATCATTTATGGAACAGATTACTGCTGCACACATCTGCTACTTAGTTGCGGAAGCAAACTTCGAGTCGTTTTCTGACAGTGCAAGATTGTGTCTTATTGGTGCTGACCACTGGAGATGCCCTCGAACATATGCGAGCCCTGAGGCTATACAGGTTCTACTCGTCCTATTTTTGTACCCTTACTACATTCTCTGAAGTTGGTGATCGGCTTTACATACCAATCTGCCCTTTTTAATGCTTATGTCACATGACAAGCGATGATTCTTCCCAGTTAATCAGTTTTCCCCAGTTGAATTTAAAAAGAATGTTATAGGAAAAGTGTTCATCCTTTTCCTTTAATAATAAGGCCAAACATTTATCTTGTCAATTCATCTTTGTTATTGCCATTACCACCCCTATTGCTGTCACCAGTACTACCATCCTCTAATCCCATAAGCAGCTGTACCACCCAATCATGAATTTTTGTTGGACAGTTTTTTAAGGATTGAATTGCGAAACATTACTCTAATGATGTTTGATAAAAAATAGAGGCTAGAATGATAGGTGTGTTTCATGTATCTGTTTTCAACAAATTGGTTCAGCACATAGTTTAAGTGGTTAGGTAGGGAAGTGGAGCAACTTTGATATCCCACGTCTCATCTTTTACCATCTTTATGTTCTTAAATGTTTTTCTATCACTTAATTACTTAATCAATGTGATGCACTTTTTGATCTTTGTGTATTTTCTTTTACCTTCTAAAGATTTATCATGCATATTCATATATGGAATAACTGACTCGATCCACCAATATCTGGGCAGAGGACAGAATTTTATGAATATACGACGGTGCTCGGGAATTCTCAATCCGTCTTGCTACCATTTCAGCCGTATAAACTTGTATATGCCCATATGCTGGCTGAAGTGGGAAAAGTTTCAGAATCTTTGAAGTAAGTAAATTTTAGTTTCTTTGCTTGATTTTGTTTTGCACATGCTTTCCACTTTCTTAATGGTAGTATCTTTCAGGTATTGTCAAGCAATAACAAAATCTCTGAAAAATGGCCGAGCACCAGAAGTGGAGACATGGAAACAATTGGTCTCATCACTGGAGGAGCGAGTTAGGACTCATCAGCAGGTGTGTAGGATTGCAATTTCAATTGCAAACTTATTCTCCATTGGATCAGTTTTAAGTATTGATAACTGTGCTCTTTTATAGGGAGGATTCGGTATCAACTTGGCTCCAGGAAAACTTGTTAGTAAATTCCTCCCATTTATTGATAGATCTATTCACCGAATGATTGGACCACCACCACCATCGGCCTCGTCGACTAAAAGTAATGACCAGGATAACCGTCCACCAATACCCCGTGTACCAGCTAGTCAATCGACAATGGCCATGTCATCTTTAATGCCTTCGGCCTCAGTGGAAACTATTAGTGAATGGGCAGGTGATAGTAATAGGAGGAGTATGCCCAATAGGAGCGTTTCAGAGCCGGATTTTGGTAGACAGGTTTATTTCTTCTCCATCTAATGATTTCCCAGTCAATTTATTTGGGTTGTATTAGAGTGTTGAGCCTGGCTGACTTTACATAGGCTAATTCATCGAAGGGTGGAGCTTCTGCTGATGGACAAAGCAAAGCATCAGGTGCAGGTGGGTCATCTCGCTTTGGTCTTTTGGGGTCAACAATTTTCCAAAAGACCATAGGGTGGGTCGGAAGATCTAGGTCAGATAAACAGGTATATTCTAGCGGCTAGATTTGTCAATTCCTTCATGGTTTTCCTTTATTTGAATGATTAACTTTCTTTTTCTTATCTTTTTCTGTTTTCTGCATGATACAAAAGGCGAAGTTGGGTGAATCGAATAAATTTTACTATGACGAGAAACTCAAGAGATGGGTAGAGGAAGGTGCTAACGTTACTGCTGAGGAATCAGCGCCACCTCCACCTCCAACAAATGCAGTTTTTCAGAATGGAACAACAGATTACAACATGCAGCATGCATTTAGAAATGACAGTCCTGCTAATAATGGAGTTGCTGAAAGCAGAAGCCCAACTCATTCAGAACGAAGTTCAGGGATACCTCCAATTCCATCGAGCTCTAACCAATTCTCTTCCCGTGGCCGAATGGGTGTTAGATCAAGGTATCCAACTTTGAAATTTTCACATCATACTTAGCTTTTCCTTAGGTTTGCACTGAGACTAGGAAAGCTCAACTTCATCCAAAATTAGACAGTACGATACGGCGTAACCCCATTAAGCCATTACATCCTTACCAATATCTAGACCGATGGAAGTTTACCAAAGGGAAAAAATCATGTCACTGATGAGATCAATGCTTGGTCTATCTTTGGTTGGGAATGGAGAATCCTAATAATTAGGTTGTTTGAGTGAAGTGTACGTCATAGATATTTCCAGTGGAAGGTACTTTGGATTTTTATTAATGTCATTTCAGAGGCATAACCGCCTTGTTCTTGACTTTCTGCAGGTACGTTGACACCTTCAATAAAGGTGGCGGGGTCTCAGCAAACTTATTCCAGTCCCCTCCTGCTCCAGTTGCAAATCCAATTGGCACTAGCAATGCGAAGTTTTTTGTTCCGGCTCCTGCACCTACACCCTCATCATCTGGGGAACAACCAATAGCGGCAACAGGTGAAATTATGCAAGAAAGTCCTGGCCCTAGTGAAGATATCTCATCCGTGATGACTAATGATTCATTTTATTCATCTCAACAACCAACACCACCACCATCATCATCATCATCGCCATCCATGCAGCGTTTTGCAAGCATGAGCAACATCCCCACTGCGAGCAGAATAGCTGGTAATGGTAATTCCACTGCTCAATCTCGTTCGCGGAGAACAGCGTCATGGAGTGGAAGCATTAATGATGCAAATAGCTCTTCTCCGTATACAAATGGATCGAGACCTTTAGGAGAGGTTTTAGGGTATTCGCCAACATCTTCGAATCCCAATGATCCTTCATCCATTCATCTGACGAGGAATGGTTCAAGTTTTGGGTCAGACCTCCAAGAGGTAGAGCTCTGAATCGAAGTGGCTCGAGGAATCAACACTTTGCTTCTCATGAGGGTCATTGGTCCAGGTCAGCTCTTTCCCCTGATTTCTCGGCCTCTCTATCCAAGAAAAAGAATAGGTTTCATGGGTTTCAGAATATTATGGTTTTGTACGGGGAATCTAGAACGAGAAGATAAAGCTATTAGGTGAAATGCAGATAGAGTTCAAAACAAGGACAACAGTTTCCTGTATTCTAAGACCTGGGGTTGGATATAAATCTTCCATGGTCTGAAATGCTAGATAGTTTGGGATATGGTGTCCTTTTTTCACCAATACAAAACACACAACATCCATGGGCACCATTTGTACAGTTCATTTGTTGATTTATTTGTCTGAATGAGGGAGAGATGGTAAAACTAGCAGAGCGTAAGAAAAGAAACAACCCCCTTCTTCAAGTTTTCAGCAGGGGTAAAAAAAGAAAGCTTACGAAAAATAAGATTTCTCTTCCGTTCTTTTGTATGCCTTTCCAAAGTATCTTTATTTATACATACAAGACGACCTGTACTGGAACGCCGAAATTTTGTATTTGCTGTTCTTTTTTCTTTTTTACAGGTGGAATTCTGTTAACTCAACTAGTGGTGAAATTGGCTCTTATCATGAGAACTTTTCACAACTCTAATTTTCATTTTGATGCTTCCTCCTTGGCCTTTTAAATATATATTCTTTTATATATTTTTTTTTGAAGCATTTCTTTTTGTTCTTGATTGTCCAGTTATATCTGTCGCTCTATTACCAGAATTTTTCTTAAAAAAGATATGGCTCCAAAAATAACCTGGCTAAATTGGGGTCTATGCCACTTAATTGGGTCCATGGATTTATTCATCCACCCAATAGAGAATGATAATGGGTGTCTAAAAGATTGTAAAAATACTAAATTAACCTGTAAAGAAACCTTAATTATTCTAACACAAATACAAATATAAAATCATGACTTAATTAACAAAAATAAAAATCATCAAAACTCAATTTCTTTTTCAATTTCCATGAAAATCAAAACTTAATCCTATCAATCACAAAAAACAATTGAAATCTAATTTCTTTTTGGGTTTTGAAAAAAAAAAACAATTCAAGTGATTGAGTTAAATCCAACCATTCCTTCTAAGTGGTACTCTATAATGATTTACCTCTAAATCTTCAAAATTCAGTCATTAAATTTTCTGAAAATCCACCCAGAGTCGGTTTATAGGTACATCATATTAATCCGATTGTGGCCTACATCGGTTTTTAATGTGAACCTATATAACCCGATTCTAGGTTGATGTGATGAACATCAACTATAATCGGTTTACACTAATACACACATCAACCGATTCTGGTTCAGGTTTGGAACATCTTGGACCATTTGTAATCCGATTATTGAGTTAAAAATTTCTGTAACTTTTCTTCGAACAATCGGATTACATAATTTGTAATCGTCATCGTCATACATGAACATGCAATTCTTCTTCTCCCCATCTCCTTTTCCACATAATATTTGTAATCCTTCATCATATAAATGATTTCCCAGTGAGACACCCTATAGTTTAAACGTCTAATCAACCAATGGTAATTCTTGTAGCTTGTGATGATTTTCATCCTACTCTCTTCCATTTGCGCGGTTATCTTGATGATATCAGCCTTGGTGTATTCATGGATGGCTTCTTGTACCATAACCACAGTGTTTTGGCTCCCTCGGAGCAAGCTTTTCAAACGTCCATGAGATCCTTCCGCGATACTTGTCGCCTCATTCTTATAATGCATCTGTTGGTTGGTGTAAGCATGCACACATTTTTCCTTGTACAGACCCAACAATTCCTTCAAGCAATAAACCACACATTTCTCGTAATCCTTCTTCCATAGCCCAATAAAACTCTCCAAATAAGATTCGAACTCGGGCACGGACATTGAGTGTACCATTAAATCCCAATGATGTTGAAAAGCCTTCCATAGTAACCCATTCGCTTCATACTCCGCTTTCCTTTTCTTCTTGTCCTCCCCTCGTTGTTCCGGAGTTGGTTTTTGAAGACGCTCATCTTCGGCCTTTTCACGAGCGGTACCTTTTTGTGGCTTTGGCTTTTGGATATGACCCCTACAATTACTTCTAATATTGCATTGTATGTGCCATGTGCAAAGAAAAATGCTTAGCGTCCAGAAAAACCACTCCTGTGGCATTCATTAGTGCTTGGTCCTTATCCGTTACGTACTATGATCCTCGGAGTTTGATCGCCACGGTATATCTCCTTCAACGTCTCTAGCATCCAAGTAAAACTCACATCATTCTCCCTATCCATAAACCCCCATGCTACCGTGAAAGTTTGTTTTTCGGAAGTATGGCAAGCAATGTTTAACAACGACATGTTGTACTTGTTGGTCTTGTACGTACAATCTATTAACAAAATTTGATAGAAGCAGTGGGACAACTTGATCATCTCCGGATACGCCAAGAAAATACGAGTCACTTTGCCTTCCAATACCTGCTTCCTCATTGTGTATCCATGTTGATCGGCTAAGCACTGAGATTGTTCCATAACCGCTCTACCATCCCATTCCCTCTTCCTAAATGCCGCTCTTGCCGTGTAAATTTGCCTCAAAGTGGACAAGTTATTCTTATCATCCTCCTTAATATTCCTAAGGATGTCACTTGGTTTACACGCTTTCATCGACCTCACCGTTTCCAATTGATGTGGTTTCAACCCACAAACGACCGCGTGTCCAACAAGAGATTCCGGATCATCATGATTATGACAACCGTTCATCACTTTAGAGAGCTTGTATACCTTACCATTGGGTCCCTTGGGTCTATTAACTATAATCTTCAACGGGCAACCATACTTCTTTGATTTAGTAATGTATTCCCTTGTCGTCGTCATCACGTCCCTTGCCCAGTGACTTTCTTGTTATCCACCTCTCTCACAAATAAGTTCCAAACGATCTTGACTTGAATGACGACCTAAAACTAACGCGCATTTGATCTATATTCCCTTGTCTATAAACCATTGCTTTGCATCGTTTCTTTCTTTCCATTCCAAATCAGTGAAATAGTGCGCAGAGGCATCATGACCCAGCAGAGATACGGGTTTGGGATGATCTTCTTCAAACGCTATAACAATGTACAACAAATATCAACAAGTTGAGGATTCAAAATCGGTTTATATGTTACAGTCGAGAAAACCGATTATCAGTAATCGGTTTATATGTGCAACTATGAAGTCCGATTAAGGACTTGACGAAAAAATTTCAAAGTTTACAATCGGTTCATGTCTCGTATCATGTAATCCGATTTTTGTTCACATTTGTCCTGAAACTTTTTTCTCCGAAATCGGATTATATATACACGTAAATAAACCGATTGTCAACATCGTGTATTCTACGTGATTACTCAAGTGAAGAAATCGGATTATGCACATCACCAACAAAAACCGATTTTAGTCACGTACCCATCGCGCCTAAAATTTTACTACAATCGGTTTATGTGGTGACTAACAAAAACCGATTGATGTACCCAATTTGGGGATTTTACCCAGAATCGGTTTATGTAGTGCTATCGAATAAACTGATTCTGGGTTAAAGGTTTGTAATTTTTCCCCTTTTTGGGCAATTGGGACATGCAAATACATGTTTGTAGATCGTTACAGCTCATACCTGTTTATTAGAAGCATTATCACCTTCTTCTTCCCGACGAAATTGTTCTTGTGCTTGAATAATATCCTCAAGCATTCTTTGGTTGTCATGCTCTTCTTCATTCAACAAATTATCCAATTCGGTATGATCGAAATCATGATAATCTGATGCACCCACTTCTTCATCACTACTAGAGTCTTCATCATCATTATAAAGTTTCATTTTTGGTAAGAAAATCACAAACCCTAGTTTTTTCTTTTTTCCCTCTACTTCTTCTTTCCCTCCAAACCTTAAAAAAGAAAATGAATTTCTACTCTAATCCTAACACTATAATCAAACTCAAACACTAATTAATTTAACAAATATTAACTTAATTAATCATCACCAATTTAATAAGGGCATATTAGACATTAATATAAATAGTGGATAAGGGGTTTCTAGAAATTAATTGTTAATGACCCTATTTTGTCATGTAGCTATAGGCCCCAATTAAGTGGCATAGGCCCCAATTTAGCCAGGAAAAAATATAGTGGTGTTTGGCCTCTTAGAGATTTGTCATCATTTGTTTCGTAATTCCTGGCGGGGTTTCTATCTATATACATACATCCACAAGTGTTCTCGTAGCTTCGGTATTAGAAAGAACCCTATTGTTGGGGATTAAAGGGTTGACCATTTCGGGGGCTTAATTGCTTTGGGTAGGCAAATTATAGATAAGATGAGACTTAAGTGATGGAAAAGTCAGATTTACTCTTTGTAAATAAATAATTCAAAATCAAAACCTAATCCTAATCCTAAATCAAAACCAAACATCAAAATCCATTCATTTTCTCAATTCTTCTTCTTCTCAAAAAGACTCTCAAAAACCTAATAATATCTCCCTCTCTTCCCCATTGATTCTCAAGATGGCAGCAAGATCAAGAGTGACAAGATTCGGCCGATTGAACCCAGATTCTGAATCAGGACAAGTTATTGATGTTCCTTTTCATGGTGATGTGGTGAACCAATCTCTTCAAACACCTTCAAATCCTCCTATGAACCAATCTGTTCAAACACCTGCGAATCCTCCACAAATGACTCCTACTAGGTAAGAATAGAAAAACCCAACAATTATTTTACCATTAGATTGAAAAAATAGGTTCTATCATCGATTTTGGGTTTCCGAAAATGGTTTTCTGAAGCGTTTACGACCGGGATATCATATCGTCCTGGATGTAATGTTTACCTAACGGTTGGGACATCAAGAACTCCCAGCCGTTAATGTCTCTTGCAGTTAGGAAAATTTGAGAACCCAACCGTGAAATACATTACGGATGGGACTTTCCCAGCCGTAAGTCGTCATGTGTTTACAGAGTAAAATTGAGTTATGAGTGTTTCGGTTGGGAGTTTCCTAACCGTAAATAAATTTTCCTAACCGTTATTTGTATTTTCTAGCCGATACTTTGTTTACGGTTCGGTCGTCCGCATATTTCTAAGCCGAGACTATTTTTGCGGTTATGGGGTCTCACTTTTCCCATCCGATAAAGTTTATAACAGATGGGTTATCTGTTATTTCCAATCCGTAATCCTATCTTCTGATATGTTTTTCATCATTTTTAGGAACCCTGAAAAGGAGAACGAACCCCAAGAACTACCAATGTGTGATATTGCTACGATGATGGTACATAGCCTAAGTATATGATTCTTTTTTTGGTATACATTTCTCAAATTATGTACCACTATTAATTGAATGATGTGAAAATAGGTCAAGAGAGCTAAGTGGATTGTCAGGGGACTGAGACGTAACATTGAGGAGGTTTTATATTTGGATTGCGAGAAACAAAGAACACTGATTCTCAGGCTTCTGGAGTTACATAATCCAGCGAAGGATGATCTCTATACTAACGACGAGGATGATTGGATTAGTCTTTCCCAAACTCCCGACAGTTCTTCATCATCTTCTGAGGATGTTCCTTCGATTGTTGGTCGTAGTGGATGATTGTAGGTTATGTACTTGTTTAAGTCATTCCAGCTTATGTTTATGCAGACTTTTAGCATGTTTAAGGTTATGGATTTGGGTGATTTACTTTTCAGAGTTACTTTTCATTAACCTTGAATGAATGGATAATAGTGTTTTGATTCTTAATTTATCAGATTCTTGTTTAAGATACTAACATTCCAGAGAAAATTACGGCCAGGATTACCAGCTGTAAGTTGTGTTAACGGCTAGGATTATCAGCCGTATGTTGTATTAACGGTTAGGATTATCAGCCGAACTGACAGTACCGAGAATTACGGTCAGGAATCCCAGCCGAAATCATCTTTACGGTTTGGTGTCTCAGCCGTAACTTAGTAAAATATGAAACTGGTATTACAGGAAGAGTTACGACCAGGATTACCAGCCGTAGATTTTACATTACCCAGAAATACGTGTTGGATTCCTAGCCGTTACCGGATTTTCGGTTAGGTTTCCCAGCCGGGATTCTGCGAATAGCTCACTTGGGTCATTACGGCTAGGTCGTGTCAGCGTATGACCTGGCCGTAAATACCTCTAAATAACCACATAACTTTATCATATTATCATTACAAACACATAATAAGAGTAAAACTAGATTCTTCATATATAATGAATGATTCAAAATACATAGGTTCACCACATTGTTATCATATTATCATTTTAATCACCACCCTACAAAAAACATTGTTATCATATACCTTCACACCACATTTACTCATACTCATCCTCATCGGAACTCATTAGTACACACAACGGGCCATCCCTCGATAACTGTAATGCATCCCACAATTGAAATCTTTCCTCGAACCTATGACACCAACTCATTGGTATTTCGCCGTCACATCCGTCTACCTTCCTTAATGGAAGTAATGGGCATCCATCTTTCAATTGGAGGCCGATATAATGATTCATGTTCACGAACCCCATGATGACTATTTTCGGAGATTCTTCTTCGGTAAAAACACGTCTTGTTGGTGCATATGTAACACTATCTTCATAGGAGATGAAATGAATAACGCAATGGAATGCGTTGGCAAGTAGATATCCACATATTGGCATTCTCATCCAATATTCACTTGTCAAACACTTGTTGCCCATTAAACGCCGTTCAAATGCTTTGAACTCCTCATTTAGCATCGCCTCCGTGTCATTTATTTCGAATCTCATCATTGGCTTCTAAAAATCGGGGAAACCACGTAGTTCAAGCAAACACTTTTGCCTAACATAAGTAATTTGGTCGTCACCCCATTCTTTTACCTGCTCAAAAGTTCCAAGTTGATCTAAGAACACATGGTAACCATAATTTCTGTCGCCCTCAACATCGTCGGTGGACTTGACGTAGTTATGAATAAAATGTGGTAAAAAGTGCATGTAATTTTTATATATCGTGTAAGTAGGTCGGATATAATTACCTTCCTCATCTATAGGGGGTGATTTCATTGGACCTACATCCAAGAAGACCGTCTCTTTCTCACCATCAAGGTTACTAACAACTCTTTGTAAGGTGATTAGCGATGGTTCGACCATCAGTGCTTTTCCTTTGACATCATTACCTCGGTTTCTCGCTAATTTCTTAATACCAACCGCACCACCAAATTTTCTTTGGACACTACTAGCTTCTTTTGTTGTTGAACCTTGTTGGGATGGAATAACCGGGTCTTTAATTTTGAATCCACTATCAACTTTTCTTTTTGAACTTTCTTGGGATGCAACAACCACATTCTTCTTGCGGCGTTTTACCTTCATTTCACTAGCTCCGCTTGGTCAGCCTTTTTCTATTTCCTTTCGTTTAAGTTTGTACAATTCGTTCAACTTCTCATAAGCTGAAGGATCTCTTCACATTGAAGGAGTCAATTGTGGACCTTCTTGAACCTTTCTCTTAGCTTCTGCCATTTCCTGTTTCTTTGTTGTTTTGTTGGAAGGCCTACCCTTTCCCTGCCCCTTCTTAGGTTCTAAAATATCTTCTCTAGTGAATGGACGGTTGAATCTCCGCAATTCATACAACCAAAGTTGTCTTTGCGCCGGTAGTAAAGAAGCATACTTATCAAAAAGTTCCTTGTGTATTTTCGTGTCGCAAAACACTTCCCCAAGACCTTGATTTGGTGATGGATCTTTAAATGTTAGTTGTTTCCAAAATGGATCTATATCTTCGACCGGAATCATCCTTGTGGGATAATTTGCTACGCATGCCTACATGGGAGCCCCAAAGCCGACTTAATGGGACAATTACATCTCATTCCCGGTGGAAAATTATGTTCCTCCCAAGCCCCACTTCCGTTATCATTTTTAGGATTGCCCATTGAGAAACATATAAACTTATTTCACGGAGCCAAGGGCTATCCCGGTAGTCGGTAACGAGTCTAGATTGGCTCTTTTCAAAATCCCCTTTAATTCTATCGAGATCACACTTGAAATACTCAACCATAGCTTCAAAAAAACAACGAATCCACCATCACAACCATTAAACTTACTCTTGAACTGATAGTGAGCCAACTCCACCGTGTTTGTGGCTTGATTGTCATAATGTCTATAAAGGTTTACCCATGCACTAACAAACTTTTCTTTGTGGGGATTGTAGATGGTGGATTTTCGACAAGGGCTAAAATCATAAACTCATAATTATACGAAGCTCTGATCCAGCAATCAGACGTGAGTATCGATACACGGGTCTCTCATCGAATTCTCAACGGAGAGTACTTTCTCTCAGAGTACATGTAGATATGTAGTCTCACGACTGGACAACGACATATCTCATGAATACTGAATACTTTCAGTGATTATTTCTATATAGTATCACGATATGGACGGCTCCTAGACAGCTTGCTCTGCTAGTATAGAGCGATAACGTCTTCAGGAACAAACAATGAGTTTACCCTGACTATATAAAGGATATGACTTACCGACAAGCTCATATCGGGATAATTAATGCTCCTAGACAGCTTGCTCTGCTAGTATAGAGCCACAAAGTTAATTATTCCAAATTACAATTGCTCCTATTCCATGGTCGAATCCACGACTGGTCCCATGGAATGGCAATAACTATATTATCTCATTACTCCGATTTCATGATCGAATCCACAACTGGTCTCATAAATGGTAATTAGATAAATCTTAATTACTCCGATTCTATGGTCGAATCTACAATCCCATGGAATGGTAATGCTCACTTTATTATTATGAATTCTTAGTCGAATCCTCAGCTGATCCTATGAATTAATAATAAACTTCTTATTACTCAGTTTTGTGAATTATTCTCCACTGAATTCCACAATTAGTAATAAATAATCAACAACTGGGCATCCGAGCTACCTCTAAGTAAGCCCCGATTCAAATGGTGAAAGTGTATTCAACGACGATGCACTAATAGTCACTGTACGAACGAGTATTTCAAAATACAACGAAACGATGAACCTATGCAAAATAGGAAAGAAAATAATAAATAATTAAAAATATTGACCAAGGTGCTGGGAACACGGAAACACGACCTACCGACCGTGCCGTGGTCAGTTCCACGCCAGTTTTATATTTTTAATACATTTTTATTATTTTCCGTGATTTGATGAAAATTCTCTCATCTGATCAAATTTCCTTCGTCTCGAGGAAACTCCTCGGTTTCATGGTACTTCCATAAATCCATAAAAATAATATAAAATTAAGGAAAGGAGTGTGGGGCGTGACCATTGGCCAACCGGCCATGCCTTGGTCCCAGCCGGCCTCACACCTCACGGTTCCTTATTATTTTATTATTATTATTATTATTTCTCTAATTTCATGAAAAAACTCCTTGATTTCATGGTATTTTTTGCACAAATCATCATATAATAATAAAATAAAATAAAATAAAATAATGAAAACTTGTGGGACCGGGCCACTAGTAGGCCGGCCATCCCCTAGCCGGTCCCATACTCCCTTTGCTTTATTATTTTATTATTATTTATCCTATTTTTCCTTGAATTCATCAAATTCCTTGATTTTATGGTATTTCTCTCAAATTAGGAAAAATTCTCTCAAATCATCAAAAATACCTAAAAATATTAAAAAATTATGAAAAACTCGTGGGACCGGTCCATAGCCGGTCCGCCATGCCTCCATGGATCCACACGCGCGTGTTTTTATTATTTTAATATTTTGCTTCCATGAACTCATGAAAACTCCTTCAATTCATGGAAACTCCCTAAATTCATCAAATTTCTCAAAATTCATGAATTTTTCATAAAATCATTAAAATATTATAAATTTAAGGAAAAGGCACCACAGGACCGTGGTCACGACCGGCCGACCATGCCTTGACCACGGCGGTCCCACGCCTCCTCATTCCTTATTTTATAATTATTTTTCATCATCTCATGGTGTTTTCCTCAGTTTCGTCGAAACCCTAATTTTGGCATATTTTCTCGAATGGACGCTCAATTGCACGCCAGAAAATATCAAAATTCTCAGGACTGAGACGCGGACGCCTTGGGGACATGAGCACACTATCTTGACCGACCAAGATTGTCTCTTTGGCTCACGGAAGCCGGTCCCATCAATTTTCACAGTTTTGACCTAATTTGCACAATTGCTCGTATTAGGTCCAAAACTCTTCCAAACACTTTGGATTTTCATGAAGTGATCGTCAGGCCGTCACGTGACAACCCAGGGCCGGTTTCATGACTCCATGGTCGGTCCCTCGCCTCGTCATAATTAATTAGGTTTTCTCACCTAAGGCTCAGACGAGCATTTTTGAATAAATGATTAAGCCAGCATTTAATCATTCTTCCACCAACAAATCGTCAACTCTTCAGTAGTTCTTCGTATTTGCTCACGTGAGAATATGGACACTACATGGTTGATCCACGGTCCCATGTAGTCGCTCCCTCCTTCGTCCTATGGTTAAACTTCTGACGAACCATGAATTGATCATCAATTGATCAAATTAGGATTTCTGAATCCAAGGATCATCATTCCAGATTCCAACCTTAATAATTTTACGACGGCCTCGTGGTCATTAATTTTATTAATTATGCTCGGTTCAACGACCAGTATTTTAATTAATATTTTTGGTGCGCTGCCAATAATCCATCAGATGAGCAACACATGCTCAGATGATCAAATATTCAACAATTCATCACATGAGCAACACTTGCTCAGATGATAAATATTTGCTCAAACCAAGGAATATTGGTTCAACAATCAATATTCAACGATCCATCGAATGAGCAATACTTGCTCACTTCATCGTAAGAATTATACCTCTATCTCATGGCATGTTCAATTCATGAGTTTCAGAACATCATGTTCGACACTCAGCAACTACATGGACTCATCGTCCCATCAAACCACGAAGTCATCAATTGACTAACAAACCACGAGACGTCAATCGTGTCACTTGGGGGGGATATCACTTAGGGTTTTGGTCTGGCGGTCTACGACACATGTGTTCAAATACACGATGGAATGTGAGCAAGTCGTGCAGTCAGTTGAAGGAATTCACGAGGTAGTGGGTGGAAAATCGACCAAGTCTCCACATGTTGAGCAACTGGTTTCAAATACGATCTCCACTTTCCCACTCCTTGATTCCATCAACTGTCACACTTCATGGGATCATGGTGTCTAAAATTCCAGCAATATAAATAAGTCTCTGAATCATGATTGAAGCAACATCAGTATCATCAATCTCACGTCAAACTGACAACACGAGATCATCAACTCATCAATTGAGCAACTACTCTCAATTGAGCAATTTCAATCATTCAGAGCTTATCATATTCAGAATTCACACACCCACAATCTTTGATTACCATTGATTCCACGCATTTCTCAGCTTCCCTCATACAGATCAACCCATCATCTCTTCTGACCGAGTTTACTCTGGAACGGTCATTGTCTTGATTTAGGCCGGAGTACTACAGATTGATATCTCGAATCTAAAGCACCCCCTTTGCAGCGATGCATCTGTGTGAGGTTTAACATTTCGCTCGGTTCGAGGAGTCTCCTCCATACGGTCGTCTCCTCAATTCCTTAAAAACTAGCAAATCGTTTTCCCCCATCCACAAATTGGCGACCACAGTGGGAGATCATTCTCTCGGTTCCAATCTCACAATTTCACAAGATGGTTGATCTCAGGTCAGGTTCAGTTACGAATCCTAACACAAACCGTGCTAGCACTAGCAACAACAACAATCTGAATATTTCGGAGACAATTCCGACCTCCAACACTGATGGTGGTGATATTACTCGTCCTCACGTCGAAGGTCATCCACTGTCCGGACGACACCCTGAAGAAGTCAGAGGATATCCACCACCTATCATTGCTGATCTTATCAAAGCGCATGAGACTCTTGCAAAGAATCAGACTGACATGGCTGCTACACAGAAGGAGCTGTGTAATTATCTCAAAACTCTTACTGACAAGATGTCAGAGAAAACTCAAGAGAAGGGAAAGGAGAAGGAGAAATCCTCAGACGACGATCCTGAAGTAATTCCAATCCATACAGTAGAAGATGACGAAGTCCGCAAAACTGCTCCAGACAACTCATCAGCGAAGGGATCATCGAATTTCATCACTCGCGAGGATCTGGAGCACCTCTTGGAGAACCGTGGAAAAGACAAAACATCGCATGTCCATCGTCATCAACCTCCTTATCCTGCCGCTACGCAGAGGATTCCACTCCCCAAAGGTTACGTTTCTCTAACCTTCACCTTATATGATGGAACTGGAAATGCTCTGGAACATGTCTCTCGTTTTCTCGAAGCCCTGGGAGAACATGAACATAATCATGTCGTTCGTCTCAAGGAATTCTCAAAATCTCTGAAAGGCAGAGAATACACCTGGTATAACAACATCGCGCCAGGGACTATCAACAATTGGGGAGAAATGGTTAACGCATTCTACAGGAAATACTTCTTCGTGTCAGAACAAGTCACCCTCTCCGACCTTGGAAGAATGTTTCAGAGGGTCAGTGAAAATCCCAATGATTATGTGAAAAGGTTCAGGGTCCAAGCCCTGGATTGTCATGACCCAAGCGTCACGGAGCAACAACTGGTGTACTTGTGCATCAATGGCATGATCCCGGTCTACAGGTCCTTACTGGAGAACCTTCGATTCCAGACTTTCTCAGAGCTTCACGAAGCTGCGAAGA
The DNA here is from genome assembly GCF_003573695.1 of Papaver somniferum. NCBI lineage: Eukaryota > Viridiplantae > Streptophyta > Magnoliopsida > Ranunculales > Papaveraceae > Papaver > Papaver somniferum. Next base: position 48,979,444 of record NC_039364.1, read on the forward strand.
GGTCGGCAACCACTGCACCCGCTCTTTTGGAAAGAGCAAAGTCTACAAAGACTAAGGATTCAAAAGACACTCGAGGAAGCAGACGTTTGATCAACAAGCAGTACAACTTGCAACCTTCAACAAATGCTATCGCATAAGGGAGTAAGCGAAAAGCAGAACCACATCACAAGCAGACTTCCTCCACCCCTTCAAAGGCACACAAGAAGGAGAATTAGAAAATCCCTCCTCAACATACGGAAGATCCAGAAGCACCTGATTTTCCCTGTTCAATGGAAGAAGTTAATGAATTACTCGATGCCTGGATCCAAGATGGTGCAATCAAATTACCTTATGTCAAGAAGGAACCAACTGAAGAGGTCATGGAAAATCCTCGGTATTGCCGCTTCCATAGATACGTCAGTCATCCCACAAGTGATTGCAAAATTTTGAAGCGCATATTCAAAGAAAAGGTCGAATCAGGAGAGCTCAACCTAGGGACTGAGGGAGTGCACAAAAACCCCCTCCCAGTCAGAACTTTTACCATCTCTGAACCTCCTGTCAAGGAAGCGGTCCAATCTCTGATCGAACATGTCTGCGATTTGTTGTATCTTTCGAAAGCTCAAAGGAAAGACATGTTTACTGCACTGAACCACATCGTGTCCGGAAAACGTCTGCTGATCCAAGAGACCACCATCGAACCTTCAGCCACCGACAAAGAAATGTATGACTGGGGACTGCTCACCACAGTGCACATTAAAGGAAATGAGTTCAAAAGGGCGTTCGTCGATGTTGGCACCGCTGTCAACATCATCCCTTTGAAAACTCTCAGAGCTGCCGGTATTACTCGACAGGAAGCCACCCACGCTCCCATAGCAATCAGGGACCACGAAGGAATCTCCAAAGATGCATACGGCTTCATCACTCTCAAAGTTACGGAAATATTGATCTGCACTGAGGCCAAGTTTTTCATAATCCGGGAAGACCCTGGATACGACATGGTCCTTGGAAGAACTTGGATTCATGCCGGAAGGATAACGATGCCTTCAACACATCCTATCATCGACAAGGATTCCGAGTCGGAGGACGAAGCAGAGGACGCACCACTGTTTGAGCATCTGGAAGAAGTAAAAACTCTGATGGGATTTACGCAGGAATTTGGAGAAAATACGCATACCTTTGTCAGAAGGTTTCAAGCTCAGGCAAGTCTTATTCCTCCTCATGCTCCAATATTACCAATGTTCAAATACGCTACTATGGTCCAGGGACTTCTCCCCATGAACAATTTAGCAGTCATCAAAATCTATGAGTGGGAAACTTCACCTCAGCAATATTACACTCAATGGTTGGGTTCAGAACTTCTTCAAATCGGTCACTCCATCAAGAGGTTTATTGTTGAAGACCTGGCTAAGCATGATCAACACTATGCTGGATACTCTCTTCCGCGCGAGTGTCCATATGTGCCACAATCGTGGAATTCCGTCAAATAGGGAATTCCGAATCAGCGGAAGATATTCAAGGCACGATCGACCAAGCCTAACAAGTTTCACGAAGGGTACCTGGTTCTCAAAGCAGTTCAGCGCGGTCTTCATTTTACAAGGAACTCCAATTGGGAAGGACCATTCATGGTCGCTAAGTCCGTGGCCGGAGGATACTAAAAATTGATCAACACAGCTGGCAGAACCCTACCAGTAATTCACGAAAATTGGCTCAAGGCGTTTATCTGAAATTATTGGACATTTAAGGTATTGGGCGTTCGAAGCATTCATGGTGTTTGGATTTAACATTTAGGAATTTTCTTTCATTTGTATTTCAATTCCTCCAAAACATTTGCAATACTTGCAATCAGTATTTGAATGCAGCAACTTATCAAAATTCAGTTCATATTTCGTAAAAGAAAATCTCTATCAAATCTACAAGAAAATCCATAACCATCAGTCAATCCAAAACCATCTAAATATCAAAACCCAAGTATAAACCTCACATCTCTCAGAAGTTTAGAATTTCAAGAGATCAGCAAGAAAAGGCTTTCGCTCATCAGCATCCTTCAAGATTTGCAAAGCTGCCCTCTCCTTGTTCAACTCCTCGGTCAGCTTGGCAATCTTGTCCTCCTTCTCTTTCACAGCATCATTGGGAAAGGGTATGTTCTTCTCACATGAATCCTTGATAACGTTTATTTGCTTACGAAGCCATTTCACGTTGAGGCCAAGTCTTTCTGAATTCTCCAAGTTAAACTCCCAATCAAAGAGTATATCTGGAGTCACGGTATGCCTGGGTCTCGTATGCATATCACTCACGACAAGCAAGATAACGCCTACTTGCATGGTTAAAGCATAAACACGCCCAGGGTTCCTGTCGACGATCATGTGGTCAAACTTCTTCCATATCGTCTCGTATAAGCGTGCATACCCAATGGGAACGCTGAATCCACCGACCAGTTCATGATACAGGAGTGAAGTGTTAAAGGGAGGATCGAAAGCAACCCCTGCAGTTGGATATTCATATACTATTATACGGTTCTCAGTCACTGGAGCGGCTTCCACGACCAAAGCGACAGTTCCTTCGGTATTCTCCGCTGCTGTCTCGGTTTCTTCTATCACTGAGGCAACAAACATCTGGTTTTCCATAACATCAGCAGCGACATTCTCATGGCCTCTAAGTGCAGGGATGGCTGTCTCTTCATCAATAACTTCGGAAGGGTTAGAATTATCATCATTGGCTCCAGTATCCTCAACTTCGGCATTTAGCACCTAATACGAAGATTACATGAGGTTAGAGTCACGAAGCCAAAGGATATTATGAAACACAGTATACCAGCAAGGTAATATCATCAAAGTTCATCATACTACATTCAAGGCACGAGCAAATAACATGAAAGTCATGAAAACACGTTTTACGATGAGTCCGTCTGAAGAAACTGAACTCTTCTCTGTACTAAGAGACAAACTGGGAGCAATATACAATGAATCTGAGGATGGGTCATATGTCATTCTCTTCGTATGGATGTCCTCTATGACATGTCAAAATTTCATGACAATCCGATGAACGAGCGAGTAGATGTGGCCAAAATATCAAGTAATGCGCAATCTGAAAAAGTTCTGGAAGTCTCCTGGAAGTTTACTATTTCGCCCTTTTCAGGCTCTGAACGTGCTCAAAACTTAAAAAGCTTCTCTAACAAAGCTTGGAAATTTTCCGGGCTTGAATTTGCACATGCAGATCATCAAAATCCGACTCCGGACGAAGATTCTACAACGTTTCTACTAAAAAGCTGGGTTCTGAATTTTCTGACGACGAAATTCGACTAAGTTTTCATATATTCACATGGGTTATCATTCATTCATTCATTCACAAGTCAGCACTTTTATACTTCTATGAAGAATATACAGGATATATACTTACTTGAGGAGTCTCCAAAGTGTCCAAGGGGTTGGAATTGTCCACATCAACGACAAGAGGAACATCACTTCCATCCGGCTCTGAATCTTGGGAATTACCTCCATTCCCATTCCCAAAGGATGATTGAGTTCCAGAATTCTCCATATCCATGACGACATCCTCCTGTACACATCCTTTAAAATCAATATTTTCATCTATTGAAGCACCACATTTGAACATGTGAAGAAATACTTACAGTTTCTTCGTCACTCAAATCAGCGATTGCTTGTTCAGTAGCAGAAAATTGAAGATCTTCAAGACTTGATGGAGTAAAATTCTGCAACAAAATTAACAACATTGGCTTCATGATTCTAATGTTAATAGCAATGAAAGTCACGGTGAGAAATATTGGGAACTCACCAAAGAACGAACTGGGGACTTCACGGTATTAGGTAACAACTTATAACTTTTGTTCCTTCCTTCTCCGTCGTGAACAACTTCTCCAATATCTGAAAAATATGCATGGATTCGAGGTCTTACGCTACGACCGTCCTGTAAAGAATTCAATAGAATGATCAGAATACAGTTACCATGGTTTCATAAAAGATATGTGGAGAATCTTACTTGAGAACATCCTGGAGATAATTTTCGTTTATCACCAGAAAGGTACTTCAGTCTTGGTCGACCAGAGATCATCTTAGCAGACGGAGGAATCTTCACTGGAGGTTGACTAACTGTCACGAATTCATGCAACCTCTCAAATTGTTGATGCCAGAATTCTATATAACCTGGGGTTACATATGCAAATCTATCAGAACCAGGAAACCAGTAACTACTCCCTTCCACGTGAGTGTGATCTAAACGAGATGCAAGCTGATCAACTGATGGTTTCCTTCTCCGGGTAGTTGGAACACATTGATCCATACCCATTTGTCGATCCTCCCTATCAATGTTGTATTCTTCTACGACCCACTCTCCATGCATAACGGATAACAAGTGACCAGGAGTACAACTCAACATGAAGGATCTCTCACCATCATTCGGGTTCACACAAGATTTTAGAGCCGTGCTCTCTCCAGTATTGAAAGTCGTTGGTTGAGAAACATAATCAGGAACCGACACCCACGGAAGAAATTCGAACTCTGATTCTTCATCCAACACATCAATGAGGCGTGCTTTAGACCGAGGCTGCTTTGTAGACCAACGCATGATTCGGGCATTATCTTTCTCGGCGAAGATGTGACGGGCATCAGTATTTGGTCCTTGCGGGATATTACGTGGGACAGGCGCATAATTCTTGAAGTGTTCCCACATCAAAGCTTGAAGAAATATCATGTTAACATAACACTCAATCTTCATGAAGCCATTCGACACGCTGAAATCTAACACCAAGGAGTCTAAGTTAGAATAAAGGAACCCAGGAATAAGCTACCTATTGGGAGTTGCTCACCTTGAGCCATCTTAATAGCAAAAGGGATTACGAAAGGCTTCAACAAATTTCCACTATCTTCGAATATGTCTCTGGATAACCATAAGCATAAGAAAGCCGCAATAGGTAACATACCGGTGAGGGGACTATCAGAAACTTCATCTTTTGGACACCAACGTGTCAACCAATGGGCATAACAACCTTTACTACCAGACGCCTTGTTCACTTCTTCCATCGCAGCTGTCAGAGTGTCAAAAACCACTTTTTCCTCATTCGAAAGACCTCCAGAGAAATTACCTGTAATCGGGAGATGCATCAAAGCATCCACATCTTTTAAGGTAACAATGAATTCTCCCCATCTACATATGAAGGTATGAGAGGGAACATACCAACGAGCCAGCAAATCCACGATACTTTTCACATCATGATTAATAGACAAGTCTCCAGAAGCTTGAATAGCTCTCGTCACTTGCGCCTGGTTTAGCATAGCCCTTACATGAGGGAAACCCAACATATGCCTCGCCCATCCAGAATTTTTTTCCAAAGGCCATCGAGAAAGCTTAAACTCTATGGTTTATGCAAGTAAAAGCCCTCGTTCGAGACAAATCCGTATTACCATCTTCGGGGTCACCAATTTCTTCTGAGTCACAGTCCTAGGGTTGATCAGAAGACGATATACTGGGGACTTGAGATATGCTTCAGCTCCTTTTGGATCCTCCTCAAAGAATGCATCGTCTATATTCAGAATGTTCTTCACGCCAGTGGCATCCTCCTCTTCTTCACCAATGGAGGTCTCGTCCATGCGTGCATCATCCCTGGAGATGTCATCATCAGAATGCGATTCGTCCCTTGAAGTATCGTTGGCTGAGGAATTAGTCATTTTGCTAAAACAACTGCAAAGTCCACATTACATTCTACTTCAGGATGCTGTCTAGACATGAATCAAGGAAATACGGCAAAAAATGGTAACTCTTAACTCTTACCTTTTGTACTCCCACTAACAATAGTGATAGTAACGGTAGAGTTAACACCTCAAGATCGCTCGTCTCCTCGAAAAACTGCAAAAAAAAAAAACAATTAATGCAACATTGCTTACATAAATTCTCAAGAATTTTATCTAAGGAAAAAAAATTCATGCAAATAAAATATACCATCATATTTTACACAATATATGTCACGGATGCATATATATAAAAAAAAGTTATTTTTCCTTCGTATCGTCGTTATTTGTCTTTAAAACGAAGGTTTATTTCAAAAATATTATGAAAGCTCACATCTCATACATATGATAAAGTTTTGTATTTACATGAAATCTCATAAGAAAATTTTTATCACTGGACACAAGTTCATCATACATATTTTCCTCCGTGTCGTCGTTATTTGTCTTTAAAACGAAGGATTATTCCGATTTCATGAAAATTCACTTCTTTTATGATGAAACCTTGGTATACATGAAAGATAATACACTAAGTTTTATCACTGGACCTAGGTTCATATTTAAAAAAAAAATCTCTCTCGAAAATCAGGGATTATAGTTAGTTTTCAAAACTAACGATCGAACGAACATACGTTTTCAAAAACGAGGGTTTTTTCATAAAACTCACACTAATATACACACATGTATATAACTTCATCATGGTCAAAGCATGAACAACTCATGAGGATCATAAACATCAACATCAAAAAAAAAATACACGTACCTGGTCGGCCGGAATTTGGCCGGCGGTAACGGACGACGACTGGCGGCGGCGGCGGCGCTGGATCCCGGCGGTCTTCTCCTGTTGCTGGCACGTGAAGATGAAGAGGTGATGGAAGATGGACGTGAAAAAAAAGGGATTAATCCCTTTTATACAATTTTTATTTCCAAAACCTAATTTTCTAAGGATTTTCTTATTGGGTCCGGCCCGCGAATCCTAACCGACCATGGACTCGTCGTCCAAACCAGTGGATCGACACCAATTTATGCTCATCAAACGATGCTCCAATCATGACATTGAAGCCTTCATCAAGTCGTGGTTTTCTCATGCTCTCTAAATCCGGTAACGTCTCAACTTACGACTAAGTTCAATTACTGGTATTATTATTTATGGCCGGAAAATCACCATTTAATGCTGACTGAGGAACACAACTTTCCTCAGTAAGAAGGGGACTTAATGTAGATGGTGGATTTTCGACAAGGGCTAAAATCGTAAACTCATAATTATACGAAGCTCTGATCCAGCAATCAGACGTGAGTATTGAGACATGAGTCTCTCATCGAATTCTCAACGGAGATTACTTTCTCTCAGAGTACATGTAGATATGTAGTCTCACGACTGGACAACGGCATATCTCATGAATACTGAATACTTTCAGTGATTATTTTTATATAGTATCACGATATGGACGGCTCCTAGACAGCTTGCTCTGCTAGTATAGAGCGATAACGTCTTCAGGAACAAACAACGAGTTTACCCTGACTATATAAAGGATATGACTTACCGACAAGCTCATATCGGGATAATTAATGCTCCTAGACAGCTTGCTCTGCTAGTATAGAGCCACAAAGTTAATTATTCATAATTACAATTGCTCATATTCCATGGTCGAATCCACGACTGGTCCCATGGAATGGCAATAACAATTGCTCGTATTCCATGGTCGAATCCACGACTGGTCCCATGGAATGGCAATAACAATTGATCCTATTCCATGGTCGAATCCACGACTGGTCCCATGGAATGGCAATAACTATATTATCTCATTACTCCGATTTCATGATCGAATCCACAACTGGTCTCATAAATGGTAATAGATAAATCTTAATTACTCCGATTCTATGGTCGAATCTACGATCCCATGGAATGGTAATGCTCACTTTATTATTATGCATTAGTAGTCGAATCCTCAGTTGATCCTATGAATTAATAATAAACATCTTATTACTCAGTTTTGTGAATTATTCTCCACTGAATTCCACAATTAGTAATAAATAATCAACAACCGGGCGTCTGAGCTACCTCTAAGTAAGCCCTGATTCAAATGGTGAAAGTGTACTCAACGACGATGCACTAATAGTCACCGTACGAACGAGTATTTCAAAATACAACGAAACGATGAACCTATGCAAAATAGGGAAGAAAATAATAAATAATTAAAAATATTGACCAAGGTGCTGGGAACACGGACACACGACCTACCGACCGTGCCGTGGCCAGTTCCACGCCAGTTTTATATTTTTAATACATTTTTATTATTTTCCGTGATTTGATGAAAATTCTCTCATCTGATCAAATTTCCTTCGTCTCGAGGAAACTCCTCGGTTTCATGGTACTTCCATAAATGCATAAAAAATAATATAAAATTAAGGAAAGGAGTGTGGGGCGTGACCATTAGCCAACCGGCCATGCCTTGGTCCCAGCCGGCCCCACACCTCACGGTTCCTTAATATTTTTTTATTATTATTATTATTTCTCTAATTTCATGAAAAAACTCCTTGATTTCATGGTATTTTTTGGAAAAATCATCATATAATAATAAAATAAAATTATGAAAACTTGTGGGACCGGGCTACAAGCCGGCCGGCCATGCCCTAGCCGGTCCCACACGCCCTTTGCTTTATTATTTTATTATTATTTATCCTATTTTTCCTTGAATTCATCAAATTCCTTGATTTTATGGTATTTCTCTCAAATTAGGAAAAATTCCCCCAAATCATCAAAAATACCTAAAAATATTAAAAAATTATGAAAAACTCGTGGGACCGGTCCATAGCCGGCTGGCCATGCCTCCATGGTCCCACACGCGCGTGTTTTTATTATTTTAATATTTTGCTTCCATGAACTCATGAAAACTCCTTCAATTCATGGAAACTCCCTAAATTCATCAAATTTCTCAAAATTTATGAATTTTTCATAAAATCATCAAAATATTATAAAATTAAGGAAAAGGCACCACGGGACCTTGGTCACGACCGGCCGACTATGCCTTGACCACGGCGGTCCCACGTCTCCTCATTCCTTATTTTATAATTAGTTTTCATCATCTCATGGTGTTTTCCTCAGTTTCGTCGAAACCCTAATTTTGGCATATTTTCTCGAATGGATGCTCAATTGCACGCCAGAAAATATCAAAATTCTCAGGACTGAGACGCGGACGCCTTGGGGACACGAGCACGCTATCTTGACCGACCAAGATTGCCTCTTTGGCTCACGTAAGCCGGTCCCATCAATTTTCACAGTTTTGACCTAATTTGCACAATTGCTCGTATTAGGTCCAAAACTCTTCCAAACACTTTGGATTTTCATGAAGTGATCGTCAGGCGGTCACGTGACAACCCAGGGCCGGTTTCATGACTCCATGGCCGGTCCCTCGCCTCGTCATAATTAATTAGGTTTTCTCACCTAAAGCTCAGACGAGCATTTTTGAATAAATGATTAAGCCAGCATTTAATCATTCTTCCACCAACAAATTGTCAACTCTTCAGGAGTTCTTCGTATTTGACCATGTGAGCATATGGACACTACATGGTTGATCCACGGTCCCGTATAGTCGCTCCCTCCTTAGTCCTATGGTTAAACTTTTGACGAACCATGAATTGATCATCAATTGATCAAATTAGGGTTTCTGAATCCAAGGATCATCATTTCAGATTCCAACCTTAATAATTTTACGACGGACTCGTGGTCATTAATTTTATTAATTATGCTCGGTTCAACGACCAGTATTCTAATTAATATTTTTGGTGCGCTGCCAATAATCCATCAGATAAGCAACACATGCTCAGACGATCAAATATTCAACAATTCATCACATGAGCAACACTTGCTCAGATGATAAATATTTGCTCAAACCAAGGAATATTGGTTCAACAATCAATATTCAACAATCCATCGAATGAGCAATACTTGCTCACTTCATCGTAAGAATTATACCTCTATCTCATGACATGTTCAATTCATGAGTTTCAGAACATCATGTTCGACACTCAGCAACTACATGGACTCATCGTCCCATCAAACCACGTAGTCATCAATTTACTAACAAACCACGAGACGTCAATCGTGTCACTTGGGGGGATATCACTTAGGGTTTTGGTCTGGAGGTCTACGACACGTGTGTTCAAACACACGATGGAATGTGAGCAAGTCGTGCAGTCAGTTGAAGGAATTCATGAGGTAGTGGGTGGAAAATCGACCAAGTCTCCACATGTTGAGCAACTGGTTTCAAACACGATCTCCACTTTCCCACTCCTTGATTCCATCAACTGTCACACTTCATGGGATCATGGTGTCTAAAATTCCAGCAATATAAATAAGTATCTGAATCATGATTGAAGCATCATCAATCTCACGTCAAACTGACAACACGAGATCATCAACTCATCAATTGAGCAACTACTCTCAATTGAGCAATTTTAATCATTCAGAGCTTATCATATTAAGAATTCACACACCCACAATCTTTGATTACCATTGATTCCACGCATTTCTCAGCTTCCCTCCTACAGATCAACCCATCCTCTCTTATGAACGAATTTACTCTGGAACGATCATTGTCTTGTTTTAGGCCGGAGTACTACAGATTGATCTCTCGAATCTAAAGCACCCCCTTTGCAGCGGTGCATCTGTGTGAGGTTTAACATTTCGCTCGGTTCGAGGAGTCTCCTCCGTACGGTCGTCTCCTCAATTCCTTAAAAACCAGCAAATCGTTTTTCCCCATCCACATGGATCCAATAACTCGTTCTTCAAATATGTTATAACATCCGGGTGGGTTGACCATTTTTCCATTACAAAACACTCCCTTAGAAAATATAATGGTTCCGTGAACGACCATATTAGTTGTTCCCAATCACCTTGAAAATCTGCCCAAAGCACCTCGGCTATCTTGTCATTGATCTCAAACTTTTCTTTCTCTTCTTGTTGTATCTCCAACGGTAGATTTTTAATCCTCTCCATCTCGGTCTTCTTTGCTGGCCATATAAACCTCTTGCAATTAGTTTGCACATTGTTCCATATATGAAACGTGTAAAGATGATGACGCGCGTAGGGGAAAACACGTGGTATGGGCCACATCAATGCTTGCTCCTTATCCGTAATCAACACCTGTGGAGTATAACCTTCTTGATACAATAACTTCACCTTTTGCAATGCCCACAAATAAATTTCCTTCGTCTCGTCTTTCAAGAAACAAAACACAACGGTAAATGTCGACTTGGTAGATGTTTTCCCAACAAAGTTCAATATCGGCATGTTGTACTCGTTAGTTTTATACGTGCAATCCATAAAGAGAATTTGATGAAAACATCTTGCCAATTGTACACATTCCGGATTCGCGACGAAAAGATATTCCACTTCCTTTTCTTCATTCGTTTCATAGGCGGTAGAGTACTTTGCCTCAAACAAAAACAATAATTGTTTCATAAGCACTCTCTCTTTCCATGACGCTTTTCTAAATTTTTATCTTTCGTTATAGATAGTTGACAATGAGGATGAGTTTTGGGGGTTTAACACCTTCATGCCACTAAGAATATCAATAGGTCTTGTGCGTCTTTTACTCAACACGCGTACTAAATCATTTTCTAAAGGGTTGAGCCTTGCCAAATAAGGATGGTTGATCAAACTCTCCGGAATAGGATGATTATGATAAACCGAGACGAGTTTTTCCATATACCACATTTTCTTGTCGTCATTAAATTTAAATTTAAGCTTAAAAGGGCACCCGGTCTTCATCGTATTATATACTCCCTTCTTCCTCGCGGTTTTTGGTTTATACTCACTACCCTTTTTTCCAGTGGCTCTCATACTTTCCACTACACTCGCAAACCATTTGAAAGCTGTTGAATGTAACTTGTTTATTCTAGACTATTATGCACATCTTTTTCAGCCCTTGTGATCGAGCCCACTTCTTTGCATCTTCCTTATCTTTCCACTCATAGTTGTTTGCATAGTGAGCACTTGTGTCCTCGGAAATTTGCACAGGTTGGGGTTGATCTTGCATAACCTCGTCTTGCTATTCAATAACCACCTCTTGATCTTCCATAACCACCTCTTGGTCTTCCACCGGAATGTACGGTACAATCTATAATAGAATGACATATGTCACATAATTATTCACAATAGAAATTTAAACACACAGAAACGGCTGGGTCTACGAGTGATATTCCAGCCGACAAGGAGTATACGGCTGGGTCTACAAGTGATATTCCAGCCGTCAAATAGTATACGGATGGGTCGACAAGTGATATTCCAGCCGTCATAACAACAACGGATGGGTCGAAAAGTATTATTCCTAACCGTAAACTGGTTACGTCCAGGAATTCCAAGACGTAAATTGCCCTGTAATTGGATGAGTCGGCTTACGGCCTAAAAAACGAGTCGTAAAACAAGTTACGGATGGGTAACCCAACTGGCGCCGAGAACATTAAATAGCATTTAATATTTTCGGACGGGAAACCTAATTGCCGTCGACAGTATTAAATACTTCCCATGCACGTAGAAAAAACCTGGCCGTAATTTTTTATTTACGGCCAAGAGTATTTATCGTCCCATCCGTAACATGCTAATAACGGCTGGGAGTTCATCGATAGTGAGCCGTTATAATGAATAATAGCTGGGAGTTCATGGTTTCCCAACCGTGATTGGACCTGGCGGCTAGACACCTAGGGTTTTCGGAAGGAAAAAATCGAAACTTCTTGCAACTCAGAGCTTAAAAACCGAAATAGGAGTTAAAATAGAGGTATACCTGGTAATCTTGAGCAATTGTTTCTTCAGTTTCTTCTTCTTCTTGGGTTGGTCCTTCGAAATCATAGTAAGGTTCATAAGGGTAATTTTAAGTTTGTGAAAAAATTTCATGATTTTCTGAAAAATCAGCAAAGAACTGATCGTTGTTGATGGGTAATAATATGTTATCGTATTTTGAAGATGAGGGTTCACCTACATCAAAAGTTTTGCTTGAATCACTAATTTTCATTTTTTCCCCAAATTTTTTTCCCTCTCCTCCTCCTCCTCTCTGATTTTTTGGTTTTGATTTTCATCTTCAACACTTAACTTAAAGAAATGAATTAATGTTGATTAATTAGCTAATCATGATTAGTGCTATTAATCAAGTTTATTATCTAAAATCAGTGAGGGGTCATATTAGTCTTTATATAAATATTTGATGGGGTGTCCCAATTACTATTTGGTGACCCTAAAAAGCCCCCAAATGACCAAGACTTTTTAAGCCCCAATAATAGGATTCATTAGAAACCATTATAAGATTTGCTTCACTTACTCTTTCCATTCTGTTAGCAGCATTTTTCGCCAATATTTTGGTTACCTAGATTCAGGCACACTGCAACACAAATCAGCTTACATTCCTATAAGGTGATTAATAGAAACTATCCCTAGACACATCAAGTGAATACAAGGGTTTGTTTGACAGACTTGACAACCACTTCACTATTTAGCTCAAACACAACTTTGATGTTACCCAAAACCTTTTGCCTATAAATTATAATGCAACCTCTTTCATTGCTAAATATTCAGCGTGCTCCGCTCCTAATCCTCCATGAATGTAGCCTCCCCCTTGCTCCAAAACATGTACCTGCAACAGCGCATAGTTAATTCAAAGCCAATAGTTTTTTTGTTGTTTTTTTTTAATCATACCGCATCAACGATAATTTTCATGTAGTCATCCGATGGACGAACCCATCTCTTTATCTGTAAAACTTGCAGAAACACTAGTACAACCATCTGTTCCCAACAGGGATAAACACACATATAACACGGTGTACTACAAAGCCTATGGTACAACTGCAGCATGCTAATTGGTAACGGTTCCAGTGGCCATGTTTGACACACTTGAATACAACTGCCGACACCCCACACCGCATAGTGTGAAAGAGGAATCAGACGGTTGGGAATGAAAACAAAGCAACAGGGTGACCCCATTATCCTGAAACCAATCAGTATATCTAGTCGAGCATAATACTTGCCTTCGAACGAAGTTTCAAACAAATATAAACGCACAGTCCAGAGAGAGAGAGAGAGGAGAAGATTTATGTACAGAGAAGAAGAGCAATGGCGGAAGATCATGACGATTTAGACGAACTCCTTGATAGTGCTTTGGATGATTTCCATAATCTAAATCTAACTTCATCACAAAGGAGTGAAAATATTGGGGAGAAGAGCGAAGATAAGTCTTTTCAATCATCATCATCATCTGGAGCAGTACAGGGATTATTAGGTGGTTTACCTGATTTAAAAAGTAAGAAGAAAGGGAAACAGCCACCAAAAAAGAAAGAAGATCATGTTACTGAGGCGTTTGAGAAATTGAGGGAACAAACCAGAGAGGCAGTTCGTGGGTTAGAATCGACTACTGCGGCAGCATCTAAGGTGCCTAATATGGGTGTAGATGGTTTAGGGAAGGAGGACGGAATGATGGATGATTGGGTTAAGCAATTTGAAGAGATGGCTGGGTCTCAGGTATATATCTTACATTTTGGAATTAGGGTTTTCAGTATTTGGGTATTCTTTGAATTTTATTGGAGAATTGTCGTAGGTTTTATATTGCTTTGAATTTCTGAATTTTTCTACTGCTTAACTAGTCGTGGTTGAGTTACTATTATCCTCAAATCAATCATGTAGCAAAGGGTTGTGAAAATTTGGACAAACTAGGCAACCCCAATTTCTAATTAGATAGCACATTTGATAGGTTGGAAATATATAGCTGATAGGAGAAGGGTATACTTAAACTTTGTGTACTCAGTTAAACATTTTGAAATCGACTGAATGATTCAAAAGAAAGCTGTGTGCAAGAGTTTCTTGTTAATCTGTGAGTTCGTAGAAAGATAAAGAATGGGAGATATTAAGAATTGGAAAGGAGTATTTTTTGAGGTGTTTAAGAAAGTGAATTGTGTAAGAGTTCATAGCCTACTTAGGCATTCTAAGTGTTATCTAATCTAGGTTCTGATTATGCATCACTCAATGTCCCATCCGTAGCCATACTTTTAACACATTATCCGACAGACATGATACAGTGATCTACTAACACATTTGATGGCTAATGATGAGCTAAGACAACCATGAATTCGAAGGTTTATTGTTGGTTTAAATTGATTTCTAGTTACAGAAGTTTATCTTCTAAGAGGGTTGTAGTATAAGCACATAAAACTGTAGTGGATGATCTATGTTAGTGTTACTGTGAAGGACACATGGTATTAGAGTTTAAAAATAACCTTCGATATGGTTGAGTAAGAGCTTGTTACTAGTACTGTTTTGTTTTATCAGAGTTGGCTCAACCATGTATTGCTAACAAGGATCGATTTTGGTATGTGGGGACAAGGATTTCATTGTTTGATTTAAGGTTTATTAATGTTCTATTAGACTAATAACATTCTTAGTGGCCACACCTCCTTCCGGGTGGACAGATATGAGATATTACATTAATTTGCTGGCTGGTCATTTTAGTTAGAAAAGTGAAAAACTGTTTGGTGCTCTGTGTGATATGTTGAAACTAAAATAAATAAATCAGAATTACCAGATTTTATGCAAGTTAAATACGTTAAACCACACCACAATCACATTGAAATCCCATTCTTAATCTGAAAACAACCAGATTAGGAATGCTTTCTTAAGCAGAGAAACAAGGGAAGAAGTGGTGATCTGTGGAAATTTAACGTGCATTATCACATTATCTTGTTTCTTACTAATGAACTGAGGAAGGTTTTAGTTTGTTTGAAGTTGTTAATGTAGCTATTATTGTGAATGAATCAGTTAACTAGTTC
Organism: Papaver somniferum; assembly: GCF_003573695.1. Lineage (NCBI taxonomy): Eukaryota > Viridiplantae > Streptophyta > Magnoliopsida > Ranunculales > Papaveraceae > Papaver > Papaver somniferum. Next base: position 48,994,971 of record NC_039364.1, read on the forward strand.
CATTTACTTTACTACTGATGCCTTTTTCTCTCTCTTTTTCCAAGTTTTCAGTGCTTAGTTTTTCACCTGAGAGTCCTAATGTTTATTATTTCTAGCTGTGTAACATTCTCAGAACTCATTGCTCGTTTTCTTTTTTTCTAGGACATGGAATCTATAGTGGAGACAATGATGCAGCAGCTTCTATCTAAAGAGATTCTTCATGAACCCATGAAAGAAATAGGCACGAGATATCCAAAATGGTTGGAAGAACACAAATCCAGCTTAAGCAAAGAAGATTATGATCGTTACAGTCACCAGTACGAGCTTATAAAGGAACTGAATCAACTTTATGATAGAGATCCTGGTAACTTCACCAAGATTGTTGAACTTATGCAGAAAATGCAAGAATGTGGTCAGCCTCCTAGTGATATCGTGCAAGAGCTTGCTCCAGATCTTGATTTTTCCAACCTTGGCCAGTTGTAAGTGTACATGGACATTATTTTCATCCAGCATATCAATCTTTTAAGAGTCGTTCAGAAATTTGTGGTATTGATTCTTAGTCAAATGCACACACATTTGGTATTCAGCTGTTAGTGCTTTAATGCTAATGGTTCAGTATTATGATTGGATTTTAACTCTTGATAATGCACGCATATTAGCCTCATTATGTTCGGTTTGCGTTATTGGAAATTAGAACTAGATCCATCCACTTGAAAGGTTAAATAGACATAGTGGTTTTACTGAAACCTTGGAAAATCCCTCTGCTGGACAACATGCCTTATTTAGCAAATGGTTGGCTGATAGAAGTTTATGGTCCTAGTTTTGTGCACTGTAGCGTTAACTTTTCCATTTTCGTTGACTTTATAATTTATGATTCTAGTTTCACACCACGGCTTTTACCTTTTCCTTCATGTATAACTTCTTAATTTTCCTCGAGTACTATTTTAGGCAGGACTTTTTTTTTTCTTTCTAATTTTTTACCATTATCTTTGATAATTGAAATAGAGGGTGGCTCTCCTAGTACTAGCAGTTCCTTTCAAATGAAGAGATGTGATCTGTTCTCCTCAAGGACTAATACATTAAGTGGTTCTAGAATCAGTGTGTTGAGAAAGGTCCTTTATGGCTTTATATACAGATAAATTTCCAGGATTAACTGATTTCAAGATATGCTCGTGGCTATTAAATGACTAGTCTTTTGATAATTCAACCATGTGATATTTGCTGGGTTGTTTTCATATCTTTCTGAACTGTCTGACCTTGCCTCCTTTCCGTTTATTGTTCTAGAATCAGTGTGTTGAGAAAGGTCCTTTATGGCTTTATATACAGATAAATTGCTAGGATTAACTGATTTCAAGATATGCTTGTGGCTATAAAATGACTAGTCTTTTGATAATTCAACCATGTGATATTTGCTGGGTTGTTTTCATATCTTTCTGAACTGTCTGACCTTGCCTCCTTTCCGTTTATTGTTCTGCAGATCTCCTGAGATGCTTGACCCTCAGCAAGGTTGTTCTATAATGTGAGGCAGACTCTCTTGTACTTCTCTCCCCCTTGTTGCTTCTTTTTTCACTTTTTTTCTTTTTCTTTCAATGATGTAGAAAATAAGGGCAATTGTGCATGAGCCGAATTTTAATATATTTTTCTTTATTTTTTAAATGAGTTAGATGCCTCAGTTTCTTACCTGTTCTTATGCTTGTGTGCCTGTGAAGTTAGCTGCATATAAACACACTCAATGTTATCAGGTCCAGATAATTTTCACTTTGATGGGTCACTTCATTTGAAATTCAATAGGTCAAAGTTTTAGCAGCAACAGAAACGAGGGAAAAGATGCGGGAGCATGTGAAAGCAGATGGTCAGAAAAATTGCCAACAATATTGGGAATTTCATCAAATAATGTACCTGTTAGAGGGTCAGTGAGAAAACTTGTTGTTTAGTCAAAGAGTCTAAGTACTCCAAGTGACAAAAATCCGAAGATATAAAAATGCAGGTGACAGAGAGGCGCTTGAGACACCCAGGTTTAGGGTTACAAAGAAGCATTCTTCTATCTTTGCTAGGTATTGTGTTTTTAACACAGGATGACCTGACTAGGATTGTGGTCTTAGTTCATGGCAGAATTCAGAACCAAAGATTAAGTCTGTAGGTTTTGTTCAATGTGTGTCTTTTTTCTTCTAAATATGGAAAATCAGTACGTTTTCGTTGTATAGAACTCTACAGATAAAAGAGTTAAGAGGTAACAAAGCCTTAGGAAGAAGCTTTTGATGAATTTGATCTAGTTCATATAAGAAATAGTTGAACAATAATTTGATACTATACGAGTCTATCTGGGCAGTGTTCACACACAGCTCATTAACACTGACGAAGAACATAACTTACATTTTGTTCATTATTGTGATGCGTTCTGGAGTTCTGATCTCGAATAAGCTTACTGGGACAAAATTGAGTTTCAGACGGAAGTAATTAGATAAAAAAACACAGAATTCTGGGATTGCGAGTAAACTGCTAAAGTGCCAGCACGGAAAGGGCGTAAAAGTTTTCTTCATCTGACGCTTGCATAGTTGGTGATGTTTGCCTGTTTATATTCCTTCCCCATTCCACCAGCCAAGCAAGTGCTCTCTGCCTTCTTCCAGGGTTGTTGCTGATTACATTTTCAAAAACTATCTGATATATTTGAGAAAGTGAAACCATTGTATCGATCATGTCCATGAAGAAACATAATGCGGATGGCAAGTAAGATGGCATTTCCAGCTAGTAGCCAAAAACTGAACAGTTTTAGAACTGTAAGGGAGAGAAATGCTGAATATATTGTAGTTTGGAAGATACGTATATGACTTTCCTTGAGTACTTTAATAGTAACACCAAAATCTTGGCCAAGAAAGTTAGTTGGTTCATTAATGATAATTATAGATTGCAACATTTTTCACATTTCCGTTTTCAGATATAAAACCAACTGATTTTCTTGGATCAGTTTGGACTTTCTTTAACTCTATCAACACTATAGACGGATACAGTTAATCAATGGTTGCGTACTCTCGCGTGAAAATGTTCCGCACTCATCACTATTCAAGATTCTCCTTGGTTGCTCCTAGATTTGGATCTCTACCTTCCCAAGCTATTAGAGGTTTTTAATCTTTTGACACGGTTAACAATTGTCGCTCGCAAATAGTATATAAACACCACTGTATCAAGAAAAATGATACTTTTATTTTTAGTGTTGCCTACAAATAACCCGAATTGAGATAGGGTATCACCTTTTCCCCCACCATGGAGATTTGTAGGGATGTTGTTTACCCTCTATGAGACCCATCAGTGGTGTATCTTATGGGATTTCTACCGAGATTTACTGCGAGTTTGGATACAAATTTGTTTTTGACTTCTACTTCTTCAGAAGTCAGAAGCAGAAGTCAGAAACAAAACTATATTGCTTTACAAAAATTTTACTTTTCGACTTTTAGAAGTCGTCTTGAAATTTGACAGCCAAATTGACTTTTAACTATTTCTAATGTGAAATCCAAACAGGCTATTACAACGCATTTAGATACAAATTTGTTTCTGCTTCTCCAGAAATAGAAGTCAGGAGCAAAAGTTAAAAGAAAAAATATTTTGTTTCACAAAAAGTTACATTTTAATTTCTAGAAATCGTTCTGAAATTGTATAACCCAAATTAAACTCTCATTTTCTTTTTTTAGTGCAGAAAGTCAAAAATCAACTTCTAGATGTGTATCCAAACAGCTCATTAAGCCCGGAATCATTTTTGGAATAAAAAGCAGGGCACAGGAAGAAAACAACACAGCACTATTGGAGTATTATTCATCAACCAATCAAATGCAGCGTTTTGTATACCCATGTTAGAACATAGAAAACCTCTCTGCACCCTAGTTAGTAAGTTCGCGAATGATTCACGAGTCATTCACGAATTTTTCCGTATCACGAATTTTACCGTCTTATTCGCGTACGTTTGCAATTCCGAACCCAAATCGCGTATTATGTGGCATTTCCGAATTATTCGCGAACCGTTCACGAATTTTACGTATCCCGAATGATACGTCCGCTTAATTCGCCATAAATTCTTTAGCTTTTACTTTTCAAAGACTCCATTTTTTGGGCTTTACTGCCTCCCGAGCATACACGACCGAATATTAGACGTGTTGTGATTTTTATGAAACAAAAACGAGTGAAGAGATTTGAAGGTGAAGGTGAGAGAGATCTCAAACTCACTAACCAAGCATCTAAACCACCATACGACGTCCTCTTGGATAACTAATGTTGTATATATTATTAATATCATCATATTAAGTTTATTTTTTCTTTAAATAACTCACACATATGCATAAAAATTGGTCTATGACCTTATAAATACAAATTATTTGTTATATATAGATACCGAATTTTCAGAGCCGAACTCGCATTTATAAATCGAATCATACACGTACGTATGCCGTTCCAAATTACTGACGAATCACATCCCGTTGACCGAATTTTGGACCGAATCTGAATTTTACAAAACCGTATAATACTCGTACGTTTGCCGTTCCGTACGTTTGCCGAATCCCGAATTACTAACTAGGCTCTGCACATCACCACTTGGCATGTCAAAATTGTTCTTTCCACTTTATAGTAAAAAAATATCTCTCTCCGGTCTCCACTACTCCCTATTTATTCACTGTAATCTCACCAACCGCGTTGGTTCATTTTAGGTTTTGCTGAATTATTGGCGGGAACCATCAGTCTTCTCTGTAAGATTAGGGTTCATAACCTGGTAGGTAATCGCTCACTTCCATTGCAATTTCATTATCGGTATTTTCCCTTAAATGATGTTAATGAGAACCACAAATCTGTGCTTAGGGTTTATGTGTTTGTTCTTGTTGGATTGCTATTGCTGAAGTTTGCTTCATATTCTCAACTTTGATGGTATTAACGTATATAAACTGGCTACGGTTTTTATTGCATTTTAAAATGATTTGTCAATCTCACTCACAAATTTGAATGTCCAAGGTTAAGTCATCAAAGCTCGGATTTGGGACTCTGCTGGTCAGGAAATTTTAGTTTTTCTCATCTGAGTTTTTGATATGTTGAGTAAATTCCAACCTGTTTCTTCAGTTTGGGTTTTTTCTTGTTTTAGAGAATTCCGATGCTATCGTTGAGAACTATGTCCCATAGTCCCGTTTGGAAGTTGCTCTCCTGCTGTTTGATTAAATACCTACGAGAACATCTCAGTGTCATTTGCTTAGATTTTACTTGCTAAGTTGTATGTAGTACCCTTCTATAATTATGTGGATGAAATTCTAATTTCCGAGGGACTTGTTTGTTCTTAAGGTTGTGACTAACTTGCATTACAGAATTGGGTCCATGTACAGGACAATACAAATCCATAATAATTTCCCAACACTGCTAATATGAATACAACAATAACTTTATAAGGTTTGATTTTATTGAGGTAGGAGGTACATGTCGCTTGCTGTTAGATTAGGAAATCAGTTTTTTTCCCATGGTGGTCCTGTAGATTTGACGGTCTAGAATATTAATGTTGAGTCTATGATTCTATTCTTATTTTCGTATTGTGTTGAAGATAGTCAATCAGTATGATAACTGAAACTAGATCTCTATAGCGGCAATTGTAATCATAATGTATAGAGCAATACGTAGTTCCTCGGTTAGCAGCAAAGGTATAAGAAAGTTATATTAAGATTAAGGGAACAATATTGTATTTGTAGGCACTGTGATGACTCAACACCTATTTAAATTTGCAGTATCTGTTACAGTTGATTAAAATTAGATTCTCAGTTCATGAGAACAGTCAGTATTTTTAAGCTAAGAACCCTCTGTTTCAGTTACTTAAGGTTAGATTCTCAATTCATGAGAACAGTCAAATGTTGAATTTTTGGCTCAGAACTTTCTGCTACAGTTGAGATCTTTTGCTACCATTTTCTAGATCACATATTGAATTGTCTGCATGCTTAAATGCGCAACTTAGTTCAATGCTGGAAAGGTGTTTGATATGATGCTTCGTGATTTCCTTGTTGTTAGCTTAAAACTTCTGTCCGCCCTACCACCTTGCAAGCGGTCATCTAGTGGTAATAATGTTTCTCTAATTGTAATATTCAATCAGTAATAATGTCTTAGAATCTTGGTAAGCTTAAAATAGAAATTGAAGGTTAGGTGCATGTTAAATCGATATTAGTACAATGACAAAATATTCTTCGATTGTTATTTCTAATTTCTATTCTGCTTTAAGTTCTTTCCTGATATGGAAAGCAAAAACTATAGAAAGACAATAAGTGTGTTTTTCTTATATTTCTGATTGATAGTTGCTATTGTAATCAAACCTGAGTTGAATGACGAATTGTCGAAGCGTCTAAACAGGCGGATACACTTTGACACATATAATTCTTTATGATGTGTATGAAAACTTGCAGTGAATACTTTTCTATGCAACTTTTATTAGATCGCTTCTTCTTTTACATTCTATATGTTATTGTTCTGTTATCTGAATGTTGACAAGTTATATTTCTGGTGTACTGTACAAAAACATTATGTTTCTGGTGCTTTCCGTGGACAGGATACAAGCAACTACGAAGGTGTCTGATCTGTCTGATATCAAATTCAGTCTTACTCCCTCTCTGAGATCAAGAGCTTGAGTGACAGTGAAAGATGTTCACAACCAGACCTCCAACAACGTCACTGCTCCTCTCTCTCTCCGAAACTCTAAATAATCAAAACCTAATTCATAAACTGTCATTCCCTATTAGCTACCCAAAACCAAACAAAAGCCTCTCCTACTTCAAATCTTCTCCTCTTAAAGGTGTGCTTGCAACGAAAAATGAGAGTCAATCACCAGTGTCACAAACCCCTTCTCAAACCAGGGTAGATATTCTTTCAGAATCTCTTCCATTCATTCAGAGATTTAGAGGCAAGACCATTGTCGTCAAATATGGAGGTGCTGCCATGAAGTCGGAATCACTCCAAGCTTCAGTCATCAATGACCTAGTACTCCTTTCATGCGTGGGGCTCCGCCTTGTGTTTGTCCATGGTGGTGGCCCAGAAATTAACAGCTGGCTCAGTCGACTTGGGATCAAACCTAATTTTCTCAATGGCCTCCGAGTAACTGATGCGTCAACCATGGAAATAGTTGAGATGGTTCTTGTTGGTAAGGTAAATAAACAACTGGTCTCTCTCATCAACAAAGCTGGTGCCACCGCCGTGGGTCTCTCAGGGAAGGACGGCCGACTCCTCACTGTTCGACCTAACATCAAGTCTGCTGAACTCGGGTTTGTTGGTGACATTGCTGGGGTGGACCCTTCCATCCTGCGGTCCTTAATTGCCAGTGGTCATATCCCGGTGATTGCATCAGTGGGGGCCGATGAGGATGGGCAAGCATACAACATTAATGCAGATACTGTGGCCGGGGAATTAGCAGCTGCTCTAGGAGCTGAGAAATTGATACTGTTGACTGATGTCGCCGGAATTCTTGAAGATCGAGATGATCCAGGAAGTTTGGTGAAGGAAATTGATATCAAGGGGGTGAGAGAAATGGTAGATGAAGGAAAGATAGCTGGAGGGATGATCCCGAAGGTTACTTGCTGTGTTAGGTCACTTGCACAGGGAGTTCGTACTGCTAGCATCATTGATGGGAGACTCCCGCATTCGTTGCTCCTGGAAATTCTCACTGATGAAGGAGCTGGAACGATGATTACTGGGTAACATCTACGCTGGTGCATTGTTAGGTACAATTACTTCTATTGTTTTTTTGTTTTTTTTGTTTTAACACTTTGTTTTACGTTGAAATGTAGAACTAATCTGGATGGGTGTTATAAGTTATAACCCTGTGTATAATAGAATAATGTGTCAGGTCCATGAGAAAGAGTGTGTTTGAACCTGTGTTGCGAGCCGTGTTGGGCCGTATCGACCCCGACACACGTGTCTGACACTTCAGGCGCGGTCAGTTACCAAAATACAATAAGTTATTTAAGAAATTAAAAGATAGTTATAGGACAATTTGACTAGAATATCGCTATCATTATATTTTTTATATGTTTATACTAGGAAAGAAGATATATTTCTATATTTTAGCTTCTATGAGATGCTTTATCTTTGGTAAAAAATATAGATACTCTCCATCGATCTCCATTAGATTCAGATTTCCTTGAGGAAAAAAAAAATTAAACTAGAGATGCCCTCGTACAAGTACAGCTCTAGGAGACCATGAAAATAAGTAGAAATGTCAATGATGTCTGTGTTTAAGTAATGCCTTTTTGTATTGATATATATATTAATTTGTATATGTATTTTGCTAAGTTTGTCATCTTATAATCTATGTTAAACTACTTATCTAGTTTGTGTATGCCGTGTCCCCATTTCCTAATTTGTTAAGTTGCCATGTTAAAGTACCGTTTTGGACACACGACACCGACACCGACACTGTGTCCATGTCGTTGTAACACAGGTCTAACAAGCTTAAAGTTTGAAATGTTGTACCCGACAATTTCCAGTGGTTTTTAAATTAGTCCCATGGCTCCCTCCTGTGACCTTGTTCACGAAACTGATAAGAGTCTAAATCTATTCTATCTGAGTGGCCTTTTATTCTTTTCTGAAACCTCCTTCGGATCTAGGTTTGTGTTGATAATCTCGATAATTGATACTGCATCCACGTACTTGGTTGTAAATTGTTGAATTGATCTTCTACAAGGGTTATTTCTGTGCTTTAGCCTTTCAACTTGTTCTTTACATTCTTGTTTATTCTCTTTGAATGGTTTAAACTGCATCATCTGCATATTTGAAACAAGAAATATAGATGTAAATGTTTTCTTCTGATGCTATTTTCGCTTCCATCTCGACATATTGAATTATTGACAAATACCTAAGTTTAGTAGAGAAGTAATTAACCTTTTTTATTTGCTGAGTGGAGCAGTAGTATAACCAATGAGCAAACTTAATTTTGCAGCCTTAATGTGAATAGGCTCAAGTTATTCTGGAGTGGATAAATTAAATGGTCAAGTTGGTCAATTTTAGCTCACATTTTCCCCCATTTTTTTTTAACTTAATTTAAACCTGTGTCTGGAAGTGGCAGCTGATCTCTTGAGTCTTTATGGTTGAATCAGTTGACTTATGGAAACAGCAAAACAATTGCCAGTATGTGCCAGATTTTTGTTTGAACAATCAGCATGTGACGATGGGTTCTACCATTTTGCAGGTGTTAAGAGGGAATAGTGTTGCATTGTCTGGAAAACTTTTTTAACAAAGGAAGACCAACATGAAGATGTGATGCAATGTCCCAGATAAGTTCTACTTTGCAGGTGTGAGGAATAGCCTGGATTGTTAGTAGCTTTTGTTTAGCAAGCATTAAGATGAGATGAAATGCCCCTTAAGCTTGGTTTTTGACATTCAAACTTGTGAACTACTAAGATTTGGATCTCTAACCGTATGCTAGTGCGAATTACTAGTATTTTACGAAAAGAAAAGTGATTTTAAGAGAGCCATTTAGGGTGTAGGGTCATTGTCTTACATCCATAAGTTATCCTCGTAATATTTCCAGTCCGCCTTTCATCACAAGCATATACTTTCCTCATGGAGACTATTAATAATAAACTTTCCTTGAATACTTTAATAGTAACACCAGAATATTGGCCAAGAAAGTTAGTTGGTGACTTGGTTCATTATTGATAATAATAGATTGCAAATGCTATGTTCTTCACATCCCTTTTCAGATTCAGATATAAAACCAAATGACTTTCTTGGACCAGTTTGGACTTTCTTCAACTAATGGATGTGTGTGAATTAGTGATTGATCTACACTACAAAATGATCTAAAAAAAACAACGTTTCTGGATCTAGAATATGAGAAAGAGGAGAGGAGAATTGAGGGAGAGGTTAAGGTTCTTTTCATTCGATACTTCAAGCAAATACTAATACAAATATTAAAGTACCTAGCAAACGGCAAAGGAATCTGCCCAGAATGATAGACCAGAGCTATTACTTCCACTACAAATACCCACTACTTCACAAGATCCTTGTCCTTAAAGATCAGCTTAGGAAATTGGTTCTCCATGAATTGGCAAACTATGCAGCTTGAAGATGGTATCTAGGAATATATGCCTTAGCAACCAAAGCTGCAGAGTAGAGATGACTCAAGAGGTAGGGGTGTAAATAATACCCGAAAATATTCGGCCTGCCTGTATCCGCCCGAGCCCGTCTGTACCCGAAGTAGCCCAAAGCCTGTTATGACCCGTCATGGACCACCCAGCCTGGCCTGGATTAATTTATTGGGCGGTCTCGGGCTTTGCGATTAATTATGATGCCCGACCTGATACCCGGCCTGGTGCCCGGCCTGAAAGCCTTCTGCCATTAATCATTTAATATCCTCTTAAAAAGACTTAAAAGTTACAATTTTATAATTGTCAATTTTGTGTCAAGAAAAATAAAATATATAATTGTTTTTTTACTTATAATTAACCTTTTCAAAACATTAATGGTAATATATTTTCTTATTAGAAAGTTTATTGTACTCTAATTAATTATTTATTATAGGCTAAAATTAAAAATTTGTCAGTGTAATTTAAATATAAAATATTACTATCACTTACGATATGCGATGTTGGAAAGGAAAGGATATTGTATTTAATACCGTTCATTTGAAAATTTAAACTTAAAAAAAAAAAAATTCAAAATAGTGGCCTGTCCGGCCCGATCTGGCCTGCCCGTATAAAAAACGGGCTTTCGGAGGTCTTTGGGTAGCAAATTATCTATTTGTGCCCGGCCTGTCCGGCCTGAATTTGTTTACGGGCTCACAAATATTAAGCCTGGCCTGCCCGGCCTGTCTTAGTTTTGGGTCGGGCGGCCCGGCCTGCCCGAATTTACACCCCTATCAAGAGGCATGAAGTGGCGGTGCTTTGAAAATATACCACCACCACTTCTATGCCCTCTGATTTTGGAAGGCCAGTGATGAAGCTCATGCTTATCTATTGCCAAACTTGATTAGGAGATAGGTAATGGCTGCAATAAACCTGCTAGTAAGCTGATACACCCTTGTGATATGTATCACATTCCTACACAAACTGAGTAATTTGGGCTTGCATCCTACCCAACAAAAGTAAAGCTTAACTTTTCGGTAGCTAGCTTGAATACCAAGATGCCCACCAATAGATGGGGAATTTATTGCGGTGGGAATTTTCTGTCTCATGTCCCCGTTCTCTCCAATGCAAATCTTACCTTCGAATCTGGCAATTCCCTGCTCCAACACATACTCTGAGGTAGTAGCAGTGAAGATGATCATAAATTACTTAGTGTATTTCATTACTGACATTAATTCAACATCAATTTATTACAGAGAAGATAAATCTTTATTACAGAGTTAATTCTCACAGAAAGCAAAATCAGCTATTAATAGAAAATGAATCTTCCTAAGTAATCTGACCGACAGACGTACGTGAGAGTAAGCGTGTGAAGAATTCCAGCTGAGAACATCCTGTCATTGGTTGTAATCTTTTATCCTGCACCACATTATTTTCCTTAACCTACACCACAGCATGTTCCAGGATATCCTGACTCTGTAAAACACTATCCGTGTTAATATCCCCCCTCAAGCACAAAGGAGCTTCAATGACTTTGAGCTTGGATATGATATCATCAAATCTTGGACCAGGAAGAGGCTTGATGAAAATGTCAGCTAACTGATCCAAAGTATTAACATAAAGGACATCCAAAGCATTAGAGTAAACCAGTTCTCTAACAAAATGATAGTCTAAATGAACATGCTTCATTTTAGAGTGTTGAACTGGATTGGAGGCTAGAGATATAGAACTGCTATTGTCACACCCAAGTTAAGGTATACCAGAGATTGGAAAATGCAAGTCCTGAAGAAGAAAACATATCCACATAATCTCAGTTGCACTATGTGCAAGTGTTCTATATTCAACCTCTGTACTGGATCTAGCAACCATGGTTTGCTTTTTAGAAGACCAAGACACCACATTGTTACACAAGAAGACACAATAACAACCTGTAGAACTTCTATCATCAACATTGGCAACCCAATCAGCATCTAAAAATCCCAATATGAATGAAGGACCTTTAGTGAATTGGAGACCAAAACTCAGTGTAGCCTTAACAGGTATTCTTTTGGCTGCATTTAAATGTGGAACTCTAGGATGTTGCATCTGCTGAAAAACTAGATTCACAGCATAGGATACCTCAGGCCTAGTCTGTTAGAGCATTGCTCGGTCGAACTCGCATGCGTTGCTATCTCAAGCATGTTTGTCAAGTTTAGTTGTCAAAACTATATGTCATGATTTCTAGACTACTTATAGCTAAGTCTCGGTTTAGGACAGTTTAGTGTAGTTGAGCTCCAGACTCCATGGTGATCATCTTACGAATACGAAGAACTACTCAAGGAACCAGTGGAACTTCATCCGACTAAAAGGTATGTGGAGACTTGAACTTATCTATCACTTAAAAGTCTATCTATCTCCTACTCTTGAGACAAAGTCGTATAAGTATGATAGTTTTCGTACATACACATTTGCTATTTCGAGTCGACTTTACTCGCCTATCTTTTTCTCGAAATATGTATTGGTAAGCTTTCGCTTTAACCACTTTTCATCTTAACCCGTGACGAAAGTCATGATGACGTTTCAATCTTGAAAATAGCTTTGATGACGATAGTTGTGAATAACGACTGTTATAATATTATAGAAGAATGTTTCAATGATTAAAATGTAGAGTTGAGATTACATAACCAACTATGAATATAAGCATATATAGTGTGTTCGCACATTAGTGTATAAATCCATATGCCAGAAACCAAGTGTGTGCATATGTGTGCATACGGTATTGGTGAAGGAGACAGGTTGGGTTCGAAAACTTCCGCTGAGTTTGTAAGTTTGCAAACTATTAAACCAGTCACCTTAGGTGCGCATACTCGTACGCGTACCCACGGAAGTTTTCGAACCGAAAATTTCAGCTGAGTTACTATACTCAAATCCGGTAGATATGGTACACGTACCCGTACGCGTACCCAAGCTGGTTATATTTCTCAAATCGGAAGATCATGAACTTAAACAATAAATCAATAAGGAATGTAATCTTTGCATACCATGGATATATTGTTGATGAATTGATTCAAGTGAATCAAACCGATTTTGTTTCAATTGTGTCTATTCATAAAGACCTAAGCAATTGAACAACTCTTCAACTAGTTCTTATGAGTCATTTGAACTAGTTATGAGAAAGATGAATACAGTTTAATATGAAAGTGCTCATATGGCTAACCATTGGTTAACTATTTGTGAACCAACTAAGTGTACACGTTTAAGTACGATTACTCAAACCTAAATGAAATATATTTCATTTGTGTGTGACAAGCTAAGTTTCGATCTAACGGTTGAAAGATATTAGCTTGGTTAAATCAGGTTTTTCATCTAACGGTGAATATTGAATGCTTTGTTACCAAGGTAACTTGGATTGCAAACCTTAATTTGAAAACTATATAAAGGAGACATCTAGCAACTGGAAAAACTAATCCCCACACCTCCTGTGTGATATTTGTTGGTTTTGCTAGAGTCGATTCTCCTTTAACCTTAGGTTTCTTCTCGAGACCCTGTAGGTTAACGACTGAAAGACTTCATTGGGATTGTGAAGCCAGAAGAAAGTACTTCTCTTGTAGTTGAGCGTTCTGATCTTGCCATTTTCTATCGTGCGAGTTCAATTGAATAATTGACTTGAGATTATATCTCCGATAGGGCAAGATAAAAAGAAATCACAAACATCTTCGTCTCATCGTTTGTGATTCCGCAATATCTAGTTTCGCTACCATACGACTTAGATTATTGTGAGGTGATTGATAATTCTAGGATGTTCTTCGGGAATATAAGTCCGAGTTATCAATTATTTCCTGTTCACCTTGATTTTATCAAAAGACGGAACAAAACTCTTAGGTTTATCTGTGGGAGACAAATTTATCTATCATTGTGATACAGATTTGTTTATTAAAGTCTTCGACTTTGGGTCGTAGCAACTCTTGGTTGTGGGTGAGATCATCTAAGGGAATCAAGTGCGTAGTATCCTGCTGGGATCAGAGACGTAAGAAGCGCAACTGTACCTTGAATCAGTGTGATATTGATTAGGGTTCAACTACAGTCCAGGCCGAAGTTAGTTTGTAGTAGGCTAGTGTCTGTAGCGGCTTAATACAGTGTGGTGTTGAATCTGGACTAGGTCCCGGGGTTTTTATGCATTTGCAGTTTCCTCGTTAACAAAAGTTCTGGCGTCTGTGTTATTTCTATTCCGCATTATATATTGTTATATAATTGAAATATCGCAGGTTGTGCATTAAGATCAATCAATTAGAATATCCAACCTTTGGTTGTTGATTTAAATTGATTGCCACTTGGATATTGGTCTTTGGTACCATCCAAGTTTATCTCTCTAGTATTTGATAAAGACTCGCAGATTTCCATTTGCTTGAGTAAAGATCAAATCGAGAGATTGAGATATTAACTCTTTGATATACTTTTATCTAGATTGAGTGTGACTGTCTAGTTGATTCTCTAGAAAGTATATTAGAGTTTTTCCATACAGATTGCTAATTGAAATATTGGGTGAGGTTGTTAGACCCCCGCTTTTCAATTGGTATCAGAGCAGGCAAACACGTTCAATACCTCAAAAGTCTGTGTTTGTAGCGATCTGACTCTATGGACAGAGGTACTATCTCTGATAAACGCGTCACCAGAAATAAAGATACTATTTCCAATAGCTTGTTCTTTGCGATTCTTCCTCTTTTAGGACTTGTTGGCAGAGGAATTCCTCATTCTTACACGGATGAGACCGTTGCTGAAAAGGACCCGATCAGTGTGCGACACTAACACCCCGCATTTTTGAGAGTGAGCCTTACACCCTGCATTGACAAGCCATGACTTTGTGCGATTTGAGAGAGGTAAGGGGGGATTGCTTACTATTTCACGATGGAAAAATTAACGAATAGCCGTCTTTCGTAGCCAACCTGAGAGATGGAACATTGTCCTTGGGTGCGCGACCGAAAGGGGTCATTACTCAACTTCATCACCTTCTGCTCCTGGTTAGCTATCTACTACTCTCGTTTTCAGCTAAGCAAGAAAGTCCTCAGTCTATTAACGGCTTTGGCTACTCCGTTCTCTGCTCTATTAGATCGTAATCCTGATCTCTCTCAACATGAACTTCTCAAAAATAAGAAATATCAAACTGGTGGAATTATACATACTCATATAGTCTAGCGAGCTGCTCGTAACCAAGAGATGAACATGATATCGTTGACACCGATAGAGTTGCTTCAGCGAAGGAAGCTTCTTCGGCTCGCCTACTCACTCGTGTTGAAGGGGAAAGGACGACAGAATGAACTAGACGCCTGAAGAACCTCAACCGTAGCTTGTGCGCTGGTGTACCTGTAGACTGACGGGACGGAAGGAACGACCGCGGCTTGTCGGGGGACTTTCAACAGACTATACTATGGACCGTTGACCTGATTTGACAAAATCCTTTATTACATGGTCGGAGGTCTTTCTTTCTTATTTCCCTCTTACTTGACCCGATGGGATAGGCCAGGCTAGGTTGCGTAGATTAGGGCAGTGATCCCATTGCTTCTACACAGCTTTAGTGGAGATTTAAACTTGCATTCCTCTACTTTCAGTTCCTCTCCCGTTGGTCGAGCTACTCCCTCGTCCCTATCCAGATTAGTCCTTCAAGATCCATTCTCAGGAAGCTTAGCTTAGAGCCTTTCCCATGCATGTCTGTCCCGGCAAGCCGAAAAGAGCTCTTTTGTGCGTTTGTTTTTTCCATATTGCAAAAGCAAAGAATGGAAAGTCTCGGATTTAGACTTCTACGTGTCGTGTATTACGCGCAAAATGATTACAACCACATTGACTGGCCTCATCGATACTCCTCGCCTTCTAATGCATTTTTATTTTAGAAGCTGGTCACTAAAGTTCTTGGTTGCGGGCCTGGGGCCTCTAAAGACCCGATGTGATCTCTAGACTAGATTCCTCCCTTTGCCTTACGCTGGATTTCCTTTCCTATATGCTTTTCCTCCCGATGGATGGATGAAAGAACTATTCTACTAGGTATACTTATTCAATGGATGAGACTTTCCAATGGAAGAAGCCGATTTCGTAGACAAGTGTCTGTCTGCCCAAAGGAACTCTGCCCTCTCGTCACGCTTGCACCCTTTTCCCCTCTGATTACTTGTTCAGTACCAATCCTAAGACCAAATTATATCTTAAAGGAGTACATGATGGTGCTCTAACACGGACTTCCTAGCCAAATCATGTCCCTGAAGGCTATCCTAATTTTGGCCTCTCCCTCAAAGCGGAGCTGCCTGAAAGTATACTAGTCAAGTCAGGGAGGTCTAAGTGCTAATTGAGCCATCCCATGCTTTAAAACTTTAGGATGATACGTAGTGCAGTGATCTGGGAAAGCAACTTTGGGCTAGGTGCTAAGTAATATTGATGTACCCGGGTACCCTTTATGATGACATATGCCAGGTCACATTCTTTAGCTAGAAGCATTTGGCACCAACAACCCCCACTAATTTGTCTTGCTTTCAATAGTCCCTTTCTCTAGATGTAGGCCGATGAGCAGTGAAAGAGGATATTCCATTGAAATGATTTGACTGGTAAACTGCCTGCCTAGCCGACCTTTGAGGGGATATAATT
This sequence comes from Papaver somniferum, assembly GCF_003573695.1. Taxonomy (NCBI): domain Eukaryota; kingdom Viridiplantae; phylum Streptophyta; class Magnoliopsida; order Ranunculales; family Papaveraceae; genus Papaver; species Papaver somniferum. The sequence continues at coordinate 49,011,620 of NC_039364.1, forward strand.
TTTTTTAAGAGATAACTTACCTAGCTGATCTAGCCACTGGCCTTACTCTTCTAATTGATTTAACGTCCCCGTTGAAGTGAGAAAAGTGCTTCGAGCGAGCATTGACAGGCAAAAGTCAGGGTTATTGGTTTATCCCGCAATTTTGAGACTCTCAGTTGAGGAGGATCGTAGCCAGCTTAATTGACCCTTTACACATCTGGTAGATTTAAGCGCTCTTACAGGGCATTGGAATAACTGATCTATGGCACCATTGAAAGTCCTATGTTCAGCAGTAATAACGAAAGCGTAGAAAGGCTTCGTCAACAAGAAACTTACGATTCTGATTCAACATTCATGGGGCATAAAGCAGATGTGGCATTTCTTTCTTCTATAAGATGAGACCTCGGAATACTTTTTTTAAGAGAAGGCCTTGCTTTAGTTTTAGGCTCTTATTCATCTGGTTAAGTATAAAGTTTATTTGCTTGCTACAGTTTTGAATATGGTTTGATCGTTGTTAAAGTGTCTAATGTTTATATGACCATGTTCTTTTATTGTAAATATACATATTGGGATTGATCGTTGTACAAATTTATGTTGTTATTCTTTGTCCTTTAAGACATGGCCTAAGGTATAGTCACACACATCTATCAAAGAGAACGATCCGTCAGTCTCGGCTATAGACGAACCTAGTGTTCAAATAAAACAGACCAGTACTGACATGTCTTATCCTGATGAATCTGACTCTGTTGCTCAAGAGGAAACAACTAGAGAGCAAACTAATTCTAAATCTTGTTAGAATTCAAGCTGATAGATTCGAATAGTTGAAAAAACATGTTAATGCCCTTCTTGGTGTAGTAAAAGACTGTGGCTCCCGTGAAAAGGCGTCTTATAAGGAAAAACCTGAAGTTCGATCAACTCGTATCTTACTTGAGGCAAAACTTAAAAAGGATGCTTTAGAAATTGAACATCTTTTGAGTAAACTCTCCATTCAAGAATGTTCAAAAAGGTCCTCTATACCATCGACTTCTACACAAACTGAAAGAGCTCCAGTTTCAGAAGTAACTTCAGATTCTCTTCCCACTCAAACTGATGTACAAGGGATTCACACATCAATTGGAAGAGAGGAATATCCCAACGATAATGTTAGGTCTACAATCTCTAATCACTTCTGTGATCAGAAAGTATGTCTCTTTTGTGAATCAAAAGGGCATAGAGTGCAAATGAGGAAACCCGAGTTGAAAAACAAATCGTTAATTCAACTTCAACACACCTTAGATTTGATTCTTAAAGGTGTAAATGACATTTGAATGTCTAAACCAATTGGTTTTTGTACACATCCTGTGTTTCCTACCAGGAAAGTCAGTTCAATGAGTTCCTCAAATGCACAAAAACATAATAGACCTGTTGACAAATATCGTGCAAGAAGAACTCATGTTCTCTCTCCTGTCAGAAATGGAGATAATGATAACCCTGATGTGAAACTTGCATCAAGTGAAGAATGCAGATATGAGAAGATGGATCACAACCTTAAATTGATTATTGAAGGATATAAGGAAATCATCAACAAGTTGACTGCTCCATCTAGACAACACTCATCGGGTAAAAATCCTCACTATGTGTCGTATTTTTATGATAATTTTTCACATCATGACAACCTTCCTCCAAAATACATAAGGAAGAGATTTAACCGAAGACAATATTCATTTGATGAGCTAAAAGCTCATACTTGTGCCACTTAATCACAAGGTTGAAATCTCTCACACAAAAAATCCTTGTTGAGAGATATGCTCAGGTATACTTGTTGGCAATGGTATTTTCGGTTTCTCAAGCTATTTTCTTATCGTCTTTAGCATGAGTATCTTTGCGAAAATGCTTTCACAAGTATTTGTTTTTACTGTGATCAGTTTTGTTTTTGTTTTTGTTTTGGTTAAACTTGGTATTACTCTTGTACTATAAAATTGCTTCTCTTATGAAACATTTCTTTTGGAGTCTTTTTGATTCCCTCATGTGAAAAGAGTTTTCTGCAAAGTCGTGTGCAAACGACTCTTGGGTCAAGATTGATCTCGTACGGGCTACCCATGTGTCTGGCACGAATCAATTTAGGAAACCCTAAAAAACTTCTTTTCTAAGAAACCTTTAAGTACCCGACCTATTGAGTTATGTAAGTCACGTACGCATACTCTAGGTTTTGGGTTGTCAAGAATGTCTTCTTCTTCATCTTACTATGGTGATTTTGCAAAGGGATTTCTTGAGAAGGGTTTCGGTTTCGAAACAAAATGGAGGAAGAAAAGAACTCTGGTAGAATATGGTGCACCCAATGCCTCATGCTACTATGCATACTCACATCAAGATGTTGAGACTGAGGATATGGTTTCTGCTGAAGTGGTTCATGATTTTCTTAAATATTTTGAGAAAGCAAAGCTGCAACTTGTTGATACTATGAAGGATCTTGATGTGATTAGAACTGAGTTGAAAAAGGTTACTACTGACCTTGGTCTCATAAAGTCACATGTTAAAGGACTTCTCAATGAGGATATCTTCTCTGAAGATGCAGTTGATTATATGAATCGTAAGCTCAAAGGTCTTGAAACCCGTGAAGTTGTCGAACGTGAACTTTGATGCAGCTTATGATCAGTTTTCTGGAAGACATTGTTTTTGTTTTTATTTTTCTAGGAAACTTCTTAAGAGAATTTTTATTCATGTTTTTGTTTAAGAAGGATAACTAGGGTTTGGAATAGCCATTATTGTGAGTACACATAGCTATGTCCAACGTTTTCATCTTGCAATGTTTTTAGATTTATTTATTTAAATTCTAAAGTGATTTGGAAGATGATGTTTGCAGTATTAATCTTTATGGTTTTATATATTACAATATGTTATGGGATATGTGTGTTTGTGTCCGTGAACTATTATTGTCTCATACGATGTCAAAAGTTATCTCTTTCATATGTCGATATGCATGTATTGATACAAGATCGATGAACTTTTGACAAACAAAAGTTAAGCCTATTATGTCAATTCTTTGATGGAAGATAGGTTAAAATCTTTTGTTTACAAAGATTATGTCTATTATATGTCGTTATGCAAATAGTGATGAAGATAGAATGAATCTTTGTATATTCCGCAGTATTGATCTTCCCTGATCCATATTTTATGAATATACTGTGCGGCTCCATAATTTTTCTTATGTGATTATTTCCAACTAAACAAATCATAGATTCTTTTGTGATTAATTTGGTTGTGTATTCCGATTAAATTAATCATGGGTTCTCTTGTGATTAGTTTGATTGAGAATTTTTGGATACATAATCATATCCTTATGGTTTTTGGTGTCCAAAGAAATCCTTCTTTTCTTGTAAAAGTAAGATCGCTCTTGTTGTTCTTTCGGGAATGACATCAAATGGGGGAGAGTTCTTTTGAACTTGCGCTTAATTTCCATATCTTTGTGGGGAATGTGGCTGTGGAATATTTTAGGGGTTATCTTGTATCTTTATAAACTCCTTGATGAATGCATTTAGCTTCGGCTTTATGATTGCATATAAACAAGTTGATATGTACTTTTCTTTGGTCTTGAAGCATCTCCATGGAAATTTCATTAGGATCCCCTTTTTCGTACCTTTGCCAATTTCATTGACAAAAAGGGGGAGAATTAATATGTACTTCACACTACAAATACATATGGTTTACGTGTTTTACGGATCATTATGTAAGGGGGAGTGGTTTTCATGTTGAGAGAAAGTATTGACTAAGGGGGAGTGATACATATCACCATATTATTGTTGTCGAAGTTGTGATATAAGACCTTTGATACTATGTAATAATACTATGACACTGTATAACACTGATTGAGAGCTTTTGTTTTCTCATTGTTATGGCTACAGATCTTCAACAACTATGATGCTGAATTGAACATCTGTGGAATCATGGGAGTACTTGGAAAAGACGAAGTTTTCGAGTAATGTTGAAGCACCAAGGAGATCAAGCATGTGGACGAGAAGCTACAAAGTTTTATTTATTTTGTAATCCATATATATTGATAGTTTTGCCACTAAATTGACAAAGGGGGAGATTGTTAGAGCATTGCTCGGTCGAACTCGCATGCGTTGCTATGTCAAGCATGTTTGTCAAGTTTAGTTGTCAAAACTATATGTCTTGATTTCTAGACTACTTATAGCTAAGTCTCGGTTTAGGACATGTTAATGTAGTTGAGCTCCAGACTCCATGACGATCATCTTACGAAGACGAAGAACTACTCAAGGAACCAGTGGAACTTTATCCGACTAAAAGGTATGTGGAGACTTGAACTTATCTATCACTCAAAAGTCTATCTATCTCCTACTATTGAGATGAAGTCGTATAAGTATGATAGTTTTCATACATACACATTCGCTATTTCGAACCGAGTTTACTCGCCTATATTTTTCTCGAAATATGTGTTGGTAAGCTTTCTCTTTAACCACTTTTCATCTTAAACCGTGAAGAAATTCATGATGACGTTTCAATCTTGAAAATAGCTTTGATGACGATAGTTGTGAATAAAGACTGTTATAACATTATAGAAGAATGTTTCAATGATTGAAATGTAGAGTTGAGATTACGTAACCAACTATGGATATAAGCATATATAGTGTGTTCGCACACTAGTGTATAAATCCATGTGCCGGAAACCAAGTGTATGCATATGTGTGCATACGGTATTGGTGAAGGAGACAGGTTGGGTACGCATACCAGCGGAAGTTTTCGAACCGAAAATTTCTGTTGAGTTTGTAAGTTTGCAAATTGTTAAACCAGTCATCTTAGGTACGCATACCCGTACGCGTACCCACGGAAGTTTTGAACCGAAAATTTCAGCTGAGTTTCTAAACTCAAATCCGGTAGCTATGGTACACGTACCCGTACGCGTACCCAAGATGGTTATATTTCTCAAATCGGAAGATCATGAACTTAAACATTAAATCAATAAGGAATGCAATCTTTGCAAACCGTGGCTATATTGTTGATGAATTGATTCAATTGAATCAAACCGATTTTGTTTCAATTGTGTCTATTCATAAAGACCTAAGCAATTGAATAACACTTCAACTAGTTCTTATGAGTCATTTGAACTAGTTATGTGAAGAATATGAATACAGTTAATATGAAAATGCTCATATGGCTAACCATTGGTTAACTATTTGTGAACCAACTAAGTGTACACGTTTAGGTACGGTTACTCAAACCTAAATGAAATATATTTCATTTGTGTGTTACTAGCTAAGTTTCGATCTAACGGTTCAAAGATATTATCTTGGTTAAATCAGGTTTTTCATCTAACGGTGAATATTGAATGCTTTGTTACCAAGGTAACTTGGATTACAAACCCTGTTTTGAAAACTATATAAAGGAGACATCTAGCAACTGAAAAAACTAATCCCCACACCTCCTGTGTGATACTAGTTGGTTTGCTAGAGTCGATTATCCTTTAACCTTAGGTTTCTTCTCGAGACCCTGTAAGTTCACGACTAAAAGACTTCATTGGGATTGTGAAGCCAGATGAAACTACTTCTCTTGTAGTTGAGCGATCTGATCTTGCCATTTTCTATCGTACGAGTTCAATTGAATAATTGACTTGAGATTATATCTCCGATAGGGCAAGATAAAAAGAAATCACAAACATCATCGTCTCATCGTTTGTGATTACGCAATTTCCAGTTTCGCTACCATATGATTTAGATTATTGTGAGGTGATTGATAATTCTAGGATGTTCTTAGGGAATATAAGTCCGGATTATCAATTGGTTCATGTTCACCTTAATTTTATCAAAAGACGGATAAAAACTCTTAGGTTTTTCTGTGGGAGACATATTTGTATATCATCATAGACTTTTCTGTGTGATACAGATTTGTTTATTAAAGTTTTCGACTTTGGGTCATAGCAACTCTTGGTTGTGGGTGAGATCAGCTAATGGAATCAAGTGCGTAGTATCCTGCTGGGATCAGAGATGTAAGGAGCGCAACTGTACCTTGAATCAGTGTGATATTGATTAGGGTTCAACTGTAGTCCAGACCGAAGTTAGTTTGTAGTAGGCTAGTGTCTGTAGCGGCTTAATACAATGTGGTGTTCGATCTGGACTAGGTCCCGGGGTTTTTCTGCATTTGAGGTTTCCTCGTTAACAAAATTTCTGGTGTCTGTGTTATTTCTATTCCGCATTATATTTTGTTATATAATTGAAATATCACAGGTTGTGCGATAAGATCAATCAATTAGAATATCCAACCTTTGGTGGTTGATTTAAATTGATTGACACTTGGATATTGGTCTTTGGTACCATCTAAGTTTATCTCTCTAGTATTAGATAAAGACTCGCATATTTCCATTTGCTTGAGTAAAGATCAAATCGAGATATTGAGATATTAACTCTTTGATATACTTTTATCTAGATTGAGTCTGACTGTCTAGTTGATTCTCTATAAAGTATATTGGAGTTAGTCCATACAGATTGCTAATCGAAATATTGGGTGAGGTTGTTAGACCCCCGCTTTTTCAATTGGTATCAGAGCAGGCAAACACGTTCAAGACCTCAAAAGTGTGTGTTTGTAGCGATCTGAATCTATGGACAGAGGTACTATCTCTGATAAACGCGTCACCAGAAATACAGACTTTGTTTCTAATAGGTCTATCAAAGAGAAAGATCCGTCAGTCTCGGTTATAGACGAACCTAGTGTTCAAATGAAACAGACCAGTACTGACATGTCTTATCCTGATGAATCTGACTTTGCTGCTCAAGAGGAAACAACTAGAGAAAGTAAACTAATTCTAAATCTTGCTAGAATTCAAGATGATAGATTCGAACAGTTAAAAAAACATGTCAATGTCCTTCTTGGTGTAGTAAAAGACTGTGGCTCCAGTGAAAAGGCTTCTTATAAGGAAAAACCTGAAGTTCGATCAACTCGTATCTTACTTGAGGCAAATCTTAAAAAGGATGCTTTATAAATTGAACATATCTCGAGTAAACTCTCCATTCAAGAATGTTCAAAAAGGTCCTCTATACCATCTACTTTTACACAAACTGAAAGAGCTCCAGTTTCAGAAGTAACTTCAGATTCTCTTCCCATTCAAACTGATGCACAAGGGATTTACACATCAATTGGAAGAGAGAAATCTCCAATCGATAATTTTAGGTCTGCAATCTCTAATCACTCTTGTGATCAGAAAGTATGTCTCTTTTGTGATTCAAAAGGGCATAGAGTGCAAACGAGGAAACCCAAGTTGAAAAACAAATCGTTAATTCAACTTCAATACACCTTAGATTTGATTCTTAAAGGTGTAACTGACATTCGAATGTCTAAACCAATTGGTTTTTGTACACGTCCTGTGTTTCCTACCAGGAAAGTCAGTTCAATGAGTTCCTCAAATGCACAAAAACATAATAGACCTCTTGACAAATATCGTCCAAGAAGAACTCATGTTCTCTCTCTTGTCAGAAATGGAGATAATGATAACCCTGATGTGAAACTTGCATCAAGTGAAGAATGCAGATATGAGAAGATGGATCACGACCTTAAATTGATTATTGAAGGATATAAGGAAATCATCAACAAGTTGACTGCTCCATCTAGACAACACTCATCAGGTAAGAATCCTCACTATGTGTCGTATTATGATGATAGTAAGTTTTACGATAATTTTCACATCATGACATCCATCCTCCAAAATACATAAGGAAGAGATTAAACCAAAGACAATATTCATTTGATGAGCTAAAAGCTCATACTTGTGCCACTTAATCACAAGGTTGAAATCTCTCACACAAAAAATCTTGGTTGAGAGATATGCTCAGGTATACTTGTTGGCAATGGTATTTTCGGTTTGTCAAACTATTTTCTTATCGTCTTTAGCCTGAGCCCATTCTTCATTTCCATTTTGAATCTTCCAAGCAAGTTTCATTAATAATGCTATGTTTATTACTTCTAAACTTTTAATTCCAAGACCCCCTTCTTCCAATGGAACACAAATATTTTCCCATTTTAAGGTGACAAGTTTTCTTGTACTTGGATCACCTGTCCAAAGAAAATACCTTATAATTCTTTCACATTCTCTGATCACCCTCTTTGGCCATTTATAAACAGACATGTTGTAAATGGGAACACTGCTAAGAACTGTTTTCACCAATACTAGTCTTTCTTGAAAGGCAAGCATTCTTCCCTTCCATCCTGCTAAGTAGCCTTGTATTTGCTCCACCACTCCCCATACATGATTTGTTTTTACTCTACCATGAAATAGCATCACACCTAAGTTCTTTGTCTGGAAATTTTGCTAATTGCATTTGACAGTCTCCATCTATTGCTTCCTTTCTGATTTGAGATGTTCCTCCCACAAAGCATTTGCTCTTGAATACACTTACTATTTGTCCAGAACATTGTTGATATTCAGCTAAAGTTTGCATCAGTCTTCTTACATTTCTTCTGTCTCCATTGCAGAATGGAAACATGTCATCTGTAAAAAAAATGTGAGTAGGACATATCCCATTTCTGTTTACTATTGGAAGTAATTTTATCTCTGCCACCATTTGAGATAAGACTCTACTTAAAATATCTTCAACAATAATGAAAAGCAATGGAGACAGTGGGTCTCCCTGCCTTAATCCCCTTTCTACAGAGAAATAGCCAGCAGGACCTCCATTTATCATAATAGAAATTCTAGATGATCTAAATAACTCCTTTAACCAGCAGATGCATTTGTTAGAGAATCCTAGTTTCTGCATCACTATGAATAAGAATTCCCAACTAATGGAATCAAAAGCTTGTGCAATATCAATATTCATCCCCACATTTTCACCTCTTCTGTTGATTTCCATTTCATACCATCTCAGATGCTAGAACTATTTGTTCTTGAATAGATTTACCTTTAATAAAAGCTCCCTGCTGAGGTGAAATGATTTTTCTCAACAAGCTACTAATTCTCATAGTGAGAATCTTTGTAAAGATTTTGAAAAAGAAATTGGAAAGACCAATTGGTCTAAACTGATTTGCTTTCTTAGCATTTTGAGTTTTAAGAATTAATATCAAGAAGTTGGAGTTTAAACCAATGGGAATATAGCATCTCTTCCAGCAATATTGAATGTCAGCTATTACATCCTTTCCAATAATTTCCCAGCATTTTCTATAGAACCATCCACCAAAATCATCTGGTCCTGGAGCACTGTCAGGATCAAGATCAAAAGTAGCATCTTTAATTTCACTTTCACATGGTATTTGTTAGAGCATTGCTCGGTAGAACTCGCATGCGTTGCTACCTCAAGCATGTTTGTCAATATTAGTGATCAAAACTATATGTCTTGATTTCTAGTTTACTTATGACTAAGTCTCGGTCTAGGATAGTTAAGTGTAGTTGAGATCCAGACTCCATGACGATCATCTTACAAAGACGAAGAACTACTCGAGGAACCAGTGGAACTTCATCCGACTAAAAAGGTATGTGGAGACTTGAACTTATCTATCACTCAAAAGTCTACTCTATCTCCTACTCTTGAGACAACTGTCATATAAGTATGATAATTTTCATACATACACATTTGCTATTTCGAGCCGAGTTTACTCGCCTATCTTTTTCTCGAGATATGTGTTGGTAAGCTTTTGATTTAACCACTTTAATCTTTACCCGTGACGGAAGTCATGATGACGTTTCAATCTTGAAAATATCTTTGATGACGATAGTCCTGAATAACGATTGTTATAACATTACAGAAGAATGTTTCAATGATTGAAATGTAGAATTGATATTACCAACTATGGATATAAGCATATATAGTGTGTTCGCACATTATTGTATAAATGCATGTGCTGGAAACCAAGTGTGTGCATATGGTATTGGTGAAGGAGACAGGTTGGGTACGTGTACCAGCGGAAGTTTTCAACCGAAAATTTCTGCTGAGTTTGTAGTTTGCAAACTAGTAAACCAGTCACCTTAGGTACGCATACCCGTATGCGTACCCATGGAATTTTTCGAATCGAAAATTTCTGCTGAGTTTGTAAACTCAAATCCGATAGCTAAGGTACCATACCCGTACGCGTACCCAAGCTGGTTATTTCTCAAATCGGTAGTTCATGAACTTAAAACAATAAATTATAAGGAATGCAATCTTTGCAAACCGTGGGTATATTGTTCATGAATGTATCAAACCGATTTTGTTTCAATTGTGTCTATGAATAAATACCTAAGCAATTGAAAAACTCTTCAACTAGTTCTTATGAGTCATTTGAACTAGTTATGTGAAGAAGATGAATACGGTTAATATGAAAGTGCTCATATGGCTAACCATTGGTTAACTATTTGTGAACCAACTAAGTGTACACGTTTAGGTACGGTTACTCAAACCTAAATGAATACATTTCATTTGTGTGTGACAAGCTAAGTTTCGATCTAACAGTTGAAAGATATTAGCTTGAATAAATAAGGTTTTTCATCTAACAGTGGGAGATTGAATGCTTTGTTACCAAGGTAACTTGGATTGCAAACCCTGATTTGAAAACTATATAAAGGAGATATCTAGCAACTGGAAAAACTAATCCCCACACCTCCTGTGTGATACTAGTTGGTTTTGCTAGAGTCGATTCTCCTTTAACCTTAGGTTTCTTCTCGAGACCCTGTAGGTTAACGACTGAAAGACTTCATTGGGATTGTGAAGCCAGACGAAACTACTTCTCTTGTAGTTGAGCGATCTGATCTTGCCATTTTCTATAGTACGAGTTCAATTGAATAATTGACTTGAGATTATATATCCGATAGGGCAAGATAAAAAGAAATCACAAACATCTTCGTCTCATCGTTTGTGATTCTGCAATATCTAGTTTCGCTACCATACGATTTAGATTATTGTGAGGTGATTGATAATACTAGGCTGTTCTTCGGGAATATAAGTCCGGGTTATCAATTAGTTCCTATTCACCTTGATTTATCAAAAGACGGAACAAAACTCATAGGTTTATCTGTGGGAGATAGATTTATCTATTATCATAGACTTTTCTGTGTGATACATATTTGCTTATTAAAGTCTTCGACTTTGGGTCGTAGCAACTCTTAGTTGTGGGTGAGATCAACTAAGGGAATCAAGTGCGTAGTATCCTGCTGAGATCAGAGACGTAAGGAGCGCAACTGTACCTTGAATCAGTGTGAGATTGATTAAGGATCAACTACAGTCCAGACCGAAGTTAGTTTGTAGTAGGCTAGTGTCTGTAGCGGTTTAATACAGTGTGGTATTCAATCTGGACTAGGTCCCGGGGTTTTTATGCATTTGCGGTTTCCTCGTTAACAAAACTTCTGATGTCTGTGTTATTTCTATTCCACATTATATTTTTTATATAATTGAAATATCACAGGTTGTGCGTTGTATTAATCAATTATGAAATCCAACCTTTGGTTGTTGATTGGAAATTGATTGATCCTTGAATATTGGTCTTTGGTACCATCCAAGTTTATATCTCTAGTATTTGATAAAGACTCGCAGAATTCCATTTGCTTGAGTAAAGATCAAATCGAGAGATTGAGATATTAACTCCTTGATATACTTTTTATTAAGATTGAGTCTGAATGTCTAGTTGATTCTCTTAAAAGTATATTAGAGTTAGTCCATACAGATTTCTAATCGAAATATTGGGTGAGGTTGTTGTACACCCGCATTTTCAGTATTAAATCAATAAAAGCTCTGTCTCCTTGTGAAAGAACTTCTGGAACTGCTCTCATTATATTATCAGAAGTTTGAACATCTTTATGTTGGAACTTTTTTGAATAATGCTTTACTAGAATTTCTGATATTTCTTTCTGAGTGGCAAGGATATTTACATTTTCATCTTCAAGCTCGGTGATGGAATTTTGATATTGCCTTATCTTCATTGTGGTGTGAAAATATCTTGTATTTGCTGCTCCTTCCTTCAACCATTTAGTTCTTGATTTTTGAAAAAGAATTGTATTATGTTGACTTGTTAAAATTTCTTATACTCCTCTGGCAGTAACCAGATTATTTAACAGCTTTGTATCCTCTGGATTGTTGTCTGATGCTAGTGTTGCTTGTAATACATCTTTTTCAGCTTAAATGATAGCATTAATATCTCCAAATACTTCCCAATTCCAATTCTTTAGAATTAACTTAAAATTTTTAAATTTGCTCATGAAAATGAAAATGGGAGTTCCAGATATTTCCTTATTCCACTAATCACTAACTATCTTCAAAAAATCTTTATTTGTTAACCAAACGTTTAATGCTCCGAATGGAGCATTTTGAGGTTTAGGAATTGAGTTATGTGCTCCACATAGAGGGATGTGATCCGAAGTCCCCCTGGTCCCCGCTTTGTATTTCCAATTTGGATAGAGCTCCAACCATTTATCATTATGCACTGCTCTATCTAAATTGCAAAGAATCCTTTTTGCTCCTGCTATGTTATTGCACCAAGAGAAGGCCAAACCTGATTTAGGAGCATTTATTAGACCACATAAGTTAAGAGAATGATTGAATTCCAACATTGAAGTTCTGAGAGGACTCATGCCACCTTTTTTTTCATCAATACTAACAACCAAATTAAAGTCACCAATGACAAGCCATGGAAGATTAAAAGAGCTCATTAATTCTAATTCTTGCCATAGTTCCCTTCTATCTATAGTTAGGTTTGCTCCATGTATCCCTGTCACCATTACTTCACCAATTTTGACTGTAATTGCTTGTTTTGTTGTAGATATCACCAATGGATCAGAGATGGAAGCCAACATAACCAAATTTACCTTTTCTTTCATCACTACTATTATGAATTATCTTACACTTTATACCAATAATCCTCAACATTTTTGCATATTTTGATGTAGCACTAACTTTTGGTTCAACTAACCAAACTAATGAAGGCCTGAAGTTTTTAACTAAATTCTGAAGCTTATCTTTCGTTTTAGTTCTCCTTAAACCTCTGATATTCCAGAATAAAACTCTCATTTGGAAGAAAGAATTGAGGGAGTAGGACCCCTCTTCCCCGAATCATTTTTACTAACATTTTTTGCAGCTTGTCTTTTTGTAGTAACCACGGGCTTGCTTTGATGAGAAAGTGCAACTTTTGGAACTTCTAAGATAATCTCTTTACTTTCTATAGGTGGAATTACATTCACAACAGTAGTTTGAGAAGTAGATCCTATGTCAAGCATTTTTACTACATCCAAAGGAGGAAATTATTCATGAGAATTTATTAAGATGTCTTCAGAATTTTTAAGAACTTCAAATCTACCAGATGGTATTTCACCTTCTTCTAGTTGTTCTTCAATATGAATTGAAGAAGGAAATGTTAACTTTTCTCCACTTGTGTTTGGTATATTTGCTGATGCTGGTACAAGATTACAGATATCAAAACCAATTACCATTTCAGTGTCTTCTTTATTCTTGTTCTTTCGTCTATATCTATTAGCCACATTTGAACCAGTCCCCATTTCACCTTCCTTTTGAGATGTTTCTTTCCTTTTTGCTCTACCCTCAGCCACATAATGTCCCACAACTTTGCAATGATTGCAGAATTTTGGAGTTTTTGGAATTTGAACTCTTTGTAATTAAGAACCCACCATATTTAGTTTTCACCCAAACTTTATCAGGGAGAGCTTTGTTGAGATCAAGTTCTACCAACACACTAGCATAATACCCAATTTTCCTTTGAAGAGTAATATTATCTACTTTCATAGGTCTTCCAATAGCTCTACCAATATCTATAATGATTTTCTCCTTCCAGTATTCAAGACTTAAACCTGGAAGACGACACCATACAAAAGTTGTTGAATATTTTTGTTTCTCTGGTTAGAAATTAGGTTCCCAGTTTCGAATCTTAAAACCTTGCTTCTCAACTTCCCAATATTTGGACTAAATGTAATGTTTATCATCCTTGTTATCTAATTTAATCACAAAGAATCCTTTACACAGAGGAATTAGTTGACAACTTCCTTTAAGAACCCATTGGCTTCTGAGTGATTTCTCAGCAACTTCTAAAGAAATTTTCAAAAAATCCAGATGACCAATAAGACTGAATTGCCATTCATTTAAACAATCATCAAGGTCATCATCAGAGATACAAACCTATGGTGCATCACCACGCTTGTCTTCATAAGAATTTGAAGAAAAATTTCTAGATCTAAACTGATTATCCATCGAGTTATTTTGTGATGGTTTTTCAACCAAAGGATCTAATTCAGACATATATTTATGATAAGAAGAGGAAATTGTATAAAAATACACACCTATCATTAGATTCAGGTGCAAAAATCGCCTAAGATTTCTTGAAGTTCTCCCTGAAAATTGAAAGCTCGAAGATGAAAGTCAACTGAGTCTGTCGCCCGATCCTCAGAGTGTCTCTCTCCTCAACTCACCAATTTCTTAATCAAGTGTTTTTAAAATCAATTGACATGATGATTTGAGATATCATCAAAGTATTGGAATTTCTCGTTACTTCAAGACCCAAAAAATAATGCAAATCACCAAGATCCTTAATTGGAAACTGAACTTGTGGATGAGAGATAGCTGATTTAAGAAATTCAGCTGAAGAACCAGTAAGAAGTATGTCATCAACATAAATCAGTACCATTGTTATCTGAGAACCATGTCTATGCATAAATAGAGAAGTATCAGCTTTAGAATTGACAAAATTCAGGGCAAGAAGAGTTGTACTTAACTTCTCATACCAAGCCCTTGATGCTTGCTTCAAATCATAAATTTCCTTGTGGAGTAAACATATATGATTAGGCTTCTCATGATCAATAAACCCAGGAAGTTGTGCCATGAAAACAGTTTCTTTTAACTCTCCATATAGGAAAGCATTACTAACATCTAACTGATGTATTTTCCAATCATATTGAACTGCCATAGACAAGATAATTCTGATTGTTGTAGGTCAAACAACGACACTAAATGTCTTTTCAAAATATACGCCTTGGTGCTGATGATATCCCTTAGCTAAAAGTCTAGCCTTATGTTTTTCAAATGTATCATTTGCTTTATATTTAACCCTGAACACCCATTGTATATGGGAAAAAACGATTCGCTGGTTTTTACGGAATTGAGGAGACGTCCGTGTGGAGACTTCTTGAACCGAGCGAAATGTTGAACCTCACACATATGCACTACAAGAAGGGAGTGCTTTAAGTTCGAGAGATCAATCTGTAGGACTCCGGCCTAAACCAAGAACAATGGCCGTTCCAGATTCAATTCGGTCACAAGAGAGGATGGGTTGATCTGTAGGAGGGAAGCTGAGAAATGTGCGGGATCAATGGTGATCTGAGATTGTAGGTGTGTTGTGAGTTCAGCGTAATAACGCTCTGAATGATTGAATTTTACTCAAATGAGAGTGATTGCTTAGACGATGAGTTCGTGTAGACGAAAGATTGTCTGTATGAACTTGCCGAGAGATTGCTTGTTTTGACGAATGTTCGAGTATTCGAATCTTGTCCTTTCAATCATGATTCAAAGGTATTTTTATATTACTAAATTAAAAACACCATGATCCCATGAAGTGTGACAGTTGCTGGAATCAGAGAGTGGGGAAGTGGGAAATCGTGTTAAAACCAGTTGCTCATCATGCGGAGACTTGGTTAATTTTCCACCCACTAATTTGTTGACTCTTCCAAATGATTGCACGACTTGCTCACATTTTCATCGTGTGTGAACACACAATCCGTAGACCGCCAGACCAAAACCATAGTTAATATTCCCCCATGTGACACGATTGATATCTCGTGATTGTGGAGTCAGTTGCTGACTTTATAGGACGATGAGTCCATGTATTGCTGAGTTGAACATAATTTGCAAATGTTCTGAAACTCATGAATTAAATATGTCTCCTGAGACGAGGTATTATTATGTTGATTACCTAAGACGAGCAAACTGTGTTGCTGAATTGTTGAATATTGATAGTTGAACCAATATTCTTGAATCTGAGCAAATATTGCTGGTTCGAGCGAATATTGCTCATTTGATGAATTATTGGTAGCAGGACCAAATAAAATATTAATTTAAGATACTGACTGCTGGGTCGAGTATAATAAATAAAAATGTTGATCATGGAATCAACATAAAATTATCAGTTTTTTAATCTGCTCAGAATCACGTTTTTGCAGATCCCTGGATTCAAAAACCCTAATTTTAATGAAATGATGATTTATCCGAAATCAACCGTCGAGTGAAGCAGGGACCGGCTACATGGGATGATGACTCCACCATGTAACGCCCAGATGCTCGAATGAGCAAAATACCAAAGTCTCTTGAGGACCAGTTGGTGAAAGAATAATTAAATGCTTGTTTAATCATTTATTAAAATAATGCTCGTGTGAGCGACAGATAATAAAACCTAGTCATGAAAAGATGAGGGACCGACCGAGAGGTTATGGGACCGGCTCTTGGTGGCCATGGGACCAATTGATGGTCGTTTGAGCAAACCCCCAATTGTTTGGAAAGAGTTTGAACCTAATATGAACAATTGAGCAAATTAGGTTAAAATCATTAAAACGTGTGGGACTGGCTGTTTGCAAGCCTTAGGGTCACCCTTGGTCGGTCAAGGGGATGTTCCGTTGTCACCATAGTATCCGTCTCTCAGTCCTGAGAGTTTCAATATTTTCCGATGCGCGTTTGAGCAACATTTTGAGAAAATATGCAGAATCCAGGGTTTTGCTGAAACAAGGAAAAATACATAAGATGATGAAAAATAATAAATAAAACAGGGAATTGCAAGTTGTGGGACCGAACACGGCTAGGTCATGGATGGTCGGATGACAAGCACGGTCCCACACTTTTCCCAGTTTTATGTAATTTTGCGTATTTTCTCTGAATTGAGGGAAATCTCATGAAACCGGAGAGTTTTATGAAATTAGGGAACTTCCATGAGATGAGAGAAATAAAATAATAATAAAATAGGGAATGATGGAGTGTGGGACCGGCAATGGCCAAGGCATGGCCTGCAGGCCAACGGGCACGGTCCCAAGGCACTCTTCCCAATTTTATGTAATTTTCATGATTTTAGAGAATTTTCATAAGATCAGAGAGATTTGTTGAAACCAAGGTATTTTGTTGAAATCAAGGAGTTTTCATGGAATGAGGAAAACAAAACAAATACCAATAATAGAATAAGAGGCGTGTGGGACCGGCTAGGGCATGACCGGCCGGCTAGGTCCCGATCCCAGGAGTTTTCTTAATTTTATAATATTTTTCATGGGTTTAGGGAAAATTCATGAAATCAGGGAATTTTCATGGTTTTAGGGAAAATTCATGAAATCAGGAAATTTTCATGGTTTTAGGGAAAATTCATGAAATCAGGGAATTTTCATGGATTGAGAGAAATAATAAAATAATAGGGACGTGAGGTGTGGGACCCGCCACGACTAGGGCATGGCCGGCCGGATGGTGCTCGGTCCCGTGATACCTTTCCCTAATTTTATTATTTTCTTGACATAAAGAAATATCATGTGATTAAATAATTTCCTTGAATCGAAGGAGATTTGCTCGAACGAGAGAATTTTCATGAGATCAGGGAAATATAATAAAAAATGATAAAACATAAAATTGGGCGTGGGACAGGTCACGACATGACCGGCCGGCTGGTGAGCCCAGTCCCTGGCATCTTTGATAATATTTTATTATTATTATTTTTCCTTCCTATTTTGCATAGGTTCATCGTTCATTCGTATTTTTGAAATGCTCGTTTGCGCGTTCAAATGCTGGTCTGTGCATTATTACTAAGTACACTTGCACCATTTTAGTCAGGGCTTACTCGATGCTCAGATGCATGTTTCGTTGAATATTTATCACTAACCCGTGGAATTCTGCTGGGAGGAACCACGAATTGAAATGACGAAATATAACGAATAATCGTAGAATATTGCTGGATATTCAGGCGATTAGAGATAATTAACTGATGGCTCTATACTAGCAGGGATTCCTATCTAGGAGCATTAATTATCTGAGAGTTGAGAAATATTAACTTGCTGGAGTATCATATTTCTCCTATATAATCAGGGAAAACCTGGTTGCATCCTGAAGACGTTGTCGTTCTATACTAGCAGGCATGCTGTCTAGGAGCCGTCCAATCTTTCGATTCTATATAGAAATAATTACTGAAATTGCTCAGTATTCATGAGATGTGTCGTGGCCTCAGCTGGGAGACTACACATCTACAGATACTATGAGAGATAGCCTTCTCAGTCAGAGATTTTATGGCATGAGCTTTCACGCTTTGTTGAGAGACATGAGTCTCAATACTCATCCGATTGCCGGATCCGGAGTATGCATAATTATGGTTTTACGATTTTTCCCTTGTCAAAAATCCACCATCTACATTAAGTCCCCTGCTTAGTGAGGAACAGTTATGTTCCTCAGTCAGCATTGAATGGTGATTTTCCAGGTATAGACAAAAATAAGTAATTGAACTTAGTTATAAGATAAGATGTTACCGGATTTCGACCGAATGAGCAAACCATGGTTTGATCGAAAACCCCAGTGGCATAATAGAGCGTCATCCGGTGAGCACAAATTTGTGTAGAACCGCTGAATTGATGATGGGTCTTTGGTCGTTTTAGGATTCACGGGTCTGGGACCATGAAAAGAAATCCTTGTTTTAGGAATAGGCGCTTGTTCGTTCGTTAGTTTAAGGAACAAACAAAATAGACCTGAATCTAATGATATATAAAATTTTGTTTATGAGCTTTCACGAAAACCGAAATTTTATTTTTTAAATAAGTGAGATTTCACAAAGTGGAATAAACTCTCGTTTCAAAGATGGATGCTCGTACGGGAGAAAAGTTTTTTTTTTTTTTTGAATAGACGTGCGTCGGTTAGTAATAAAATTTTGTTTATGAGCTTTCATGAAATTTTTTATCTTCCAGCTTTCGGAAATCTTTGAAAAATATACCCTCGCTTCAAAGACAGATGCTCGTGCGAGGGAGCATTGATATATTTTTCAAATTTACGTGAGTTTCACGTTAAATATTTACATATTTTGTAAAATCATGTTTTGATTTTGAACAACTGTTGAAAGTAGACAATTATACATGGTGAAATAATGTTTGTATGTGAGTTTTCACAATTGTAGAATGGACGTATGTCCAATTTTTGAAAAACCAGTGGATGTTAAAATTCACGTGGGTTGTTCACAGTTTTATGAAAATCAAGTCGTGATTTTGAATAACGAATTTTGTTCGTCTTTGAAGGTTGAAGGAACGAACAAATTCTCGAGATTATAATCACTACAGCTAGTGAAATTGTAAATAGGTAAGAGTTGGATGGTTACCATTTTTGTAGACGCTGTTGTGAGCACCTTTATTCCATGATTCATCGTTTTGTCGAATCCTGTGGTTTGTATGAACGATGTGCTGAAATAGCCACTTTGCAAGAATGACTGACTCCCAGGATGATACTTCCAAAGATGGTGTTTCCAGAGATGACATCTCTATGGATGAAACTTTAAGAACTGGTACTCCTGGGACCTCTGAGTGATGGTGAGAGATCCTTCATACTGAGTTGTACTTCTGGTTATTTCATTAGCTTTACCACAGGATGATTGTATAGTGAAATCCCGGATCAATGTAGACTCCATGGAAATGGAAGAAAGTCTACGGGAGAGGAGAACCCAGAAGTAAGGACTACAGGAGGTTAGCAAATGACGTGCAGTCCTCATCCGTTTATTTGGTGAGTTGTTAGCACTCTTTGTGTCATGACTTTGGCCGTGCAATTAGGATCACGAGACCAAGGTTTGTTATTTTTTCAGACTTTTGCTCCATCGACTGACGGTCTTCAAATTGTTCCAGGGCAACAATTCAGGAATCCAACTCTGATGAAGAAGTCGATGCAAGTATCTCTTTCGTGCAGGTGATTGTGGCATCTCCTTGAATGAAATAATAATAATTGTTGTTGATGAATCCAGGAATAAATCACTATAGATAAGCAGAATGTTGATGAGGCGCACTCTTCTTTGGGGCACGGGAATATGGAGAATTCCCGAAATCCCGAACCAAATGGAGATAACGGCGTTATCAATGGAGATTCCGGCATTATCGAGTCTTCAAATGATTTAGAGACTGCAATAAGTACATTTATTGTAATCTCTTCATAGAAGTATGAAATTGCTGATTTTGTGAATGAATTAATGAGAATCCATGCGCATATACGAAAAACTTTGTCGAAATTCGTCGTCAGAAAATTCAGAACCCAGTTTTTTAGCAAAAACACTATAAACCTTCATCTGGAGTCGGATTTTCATGATCTGCATATGCGTCTTTAAGCCCGGAGAATTTACAAGCTTTAACACAGAAGATTTTTAAGGTTTGAGCACGTTCAGGTCCTGAAAAAGGCGAAACAGTAAACTTCCAGGAGACTTTCAGAACTTTTTTAGACGGTATGTTGCTCAATGTTTTGACCGCACCTCCTTGCTTGTTCATCGGATTGGCATGAAATTTTGATATGTGGTAGAGGACATCCATACAAAGATAATGGTATATAACTCATCCTCAGATTCCTTGTAGATTTCTCCCAGTTCGTCGTTTAGTACAGGGAAGAGTACAGTTTCTTCAGACAAGCTTGCCGCAAAACGTATTTTCATGACTTTCATGCTCTCTAAGCCTCATATAATCTTCGCATTAGGTGCCAAATACCTAAGTTGAGGATACTGAAACCAATAAGGATAACTCGAGCTTCCCTAGAGTTATTGATGAAGACACAACCATCCCTCAAGGCCATGAGACGGTTGTCACTGAAGTTATGGAAACCCCGATTGTTGCCGCTTCGGTGATAGAGGAAACCGAGCCACCAGTAGAGAATACTGAAGAAACTGTTGCCCTGACTGTAAAAGCTTCCCCAGTAACTGAGAACCGTATAGTGGTGCATGAATATCCAAGTGCAGGAGTTGCTTTTGATCCTCCATTTGATGCATCACTCCCGTATCATGAACTAGTTGGTGGGTTCAGCGTTCCCATTGGATATGCAGGCTTGTACGAGAAAATATGGAAGAAATTTGGCCACATAATTGTTTACAGGAATCCTGGACGTGCTTATGCTTTAAAAATGCAAGTAAGTGTTATCTTGTGTGTTGTAAGCGATATATGCGCTAGGGCCAGAAATACCGTGACTCCAGATGTACTCTTTGATTGGGAGTTCAACTTGGAGAATTATGAAAGACTTGGCTTCAACGTGAAGTGGCTTCGTAAGAAATTAAATGCTATCAAGGATTCATGTGAGAACAACATACCCTTTCCCAATGATGCTGTGATGGATAAAGAAGACAAGATTGTTAGGATGACTGAAGAGCTAAACAAGGAGAAGGCGACCTTGCGAGTCTTGAAGGATTCAGAGGAGCGAAAATCTTTCTTTGCTGATTTCCTTTGATTTTCTTTTCATCATCTCCCGAACTTCTGAACTTCAGAGAGATGCGAGGTTCTATTTTAGCTTTGATATCGATTGGTTTTAGACTGAGTAGATGATTGAGGATTTCTTTTTGGATTTGGTAGAGATTTTCTTTAAGTAAAAATGAACTGAATCTTGATAAATTGCTGAATTCAAATACTGAATGCAAGTATTGCAAACATTTTGGAGGAATTGAAATACAATGAAAGAAAATCCTAAATGTCAAATCCAGACGTCATGAATGTTCAAACGTCCAGTACCTCAAATGCCCAATAACTTCAGACAAATGCCTTACGCCAATTCTCGTGAATTACTGGCAGGGTTCTGCCATCTGTGTTGATAAATTTGTAGTATCCTCCGATTATGGACTTAGCAACCATAAATGGTCCTTCCCAATTGGAGCTCCTTGCAGAATGGAGATCACGTTTAGTTGCATTGAGAACCAAATCTCCTTCCTTGAGTTTGTTTGGTTTAGTAGTTCGCGCCTTGAATATTTTCTGCTGATTCCATGGATGTGGCACATATGGACACTCGTGCAGAGGGGACTATCCAGCATACTGTCTGTCATGCATAGTCATGTCTTCAGTAATAAACCTCTTGATAGAATGAACAATTTGAAGAGGCTCTGAGCGTAACCATTTGGTGTAATATTCCTGAGGTGAGACTATCCACTCGTAGCTTTTTGTAATCGCTAAGTTGTTAGTAGGGAGAAGTCCCCGGACCAGAGTAAAATATTTGAACATTGGTATTATTGGTGCATGAAGAGGGATAAGACTTGCCTGGGTACGGAACCTTTTGACAAAGGCGTGTGCATTTTCTACAGGTTTCTGTGTGAGCTTGATCAAAGATTTAACTTCCTTTAGATGCTCAAACGGTGGGGCATTCTCTATTTCTTCCGAGTTAGAGTCTTCTTCAACAGTGAGGTGTGCTGAAGGTGTTGGAGCCATCCTTCCAGCATGAATCCAAGTTCTTCCAAGGATCATGTATATCCTGAGTCTTCTCGGATTATGTAAAACTTGGTCTCAGCGCATACTGAGCCTTCTGTGACTTTGAGGATGATGTAGCCATATGCGTCTCTGGAAGTCCCGTCGTGATCCCTGATTGCTATGGGAGCGTGAGTAGCCTCTTGTCGAGTAATGCCGGCGGCTCTGAGAGTTTTCAAAGGAATGATATTGATGGCAGTGCCGACATCAACAAATGCCCTCTTGAATTCATTTCCTTTAATATGCACCATGGTGAGCAGTCCCCAGTCATACATTTCTTTGTCAGTGGCTGAAGGTTCAGGAGGTACTTCTGAAATCAATAAGCGTTTTCCAGACACTATGCGGTTTAAATCCGTGAACATGTCTCCCCTTTGCGCTTTCGACAAATAGAGTAATTCGCAGACATGTTCTATCAATGACTGAACTGCTTCTTTAACTGGTTCTTCGGAGATGGCGAAAGTCCTGATTGGGAGGGGGTCTCTGTGCACTCCTTCAGTTCCCAGATTAAGTTCTCCTGATTCAACCTTTTCCCTGAATATGCGTTTAAAAACTTTGCAGCTACTTGTGGGGTGATTGAAGAATCTGTGGAAGCGGCAGTAACGAGGATTTTCCATGTCTTCCTCAGTTGGTTCTTTCTTGACATACGACAATTTGATTGCACCATCTTGGATCCAGGCATCAAGTAGTTCGAGCACCTCTTCAACGGGAAGAGGAAAGTCGGGTGCATCTTGATCAGGAGCTTCTGTACGTTGACCATGATCTTGTGCATCTTGTTTATCCTTATTTTGTGTTTTTTGAAGGAGTTGAGGTACGCTTATGCGGAGGTTCGGCTTTCCGTTTGATCCCTTCTGCAACAATGTTTGTGGAGGGCTGTAGGTTGTACTGCTTGTTGATCAGACATCTGCTTCCTCGAGTATCTCGCGATTCTTCAGCCTTTTTAGATTTTGCTCTTTCCAATAGAGCAGGTGCAATAGTTTCCGATCTCTTCGCAGCTTCGTGAAGCTCCGAGAAAATCTGGAAACGAAGATTTTCCAGTAAAGCTCTGTAGACTGGGATCATGCCATTGATGCACAAGTCTAGCAGTTGTTGCTCCGTGAGATTGGGATCATGACAGTCCAGGGCCTGGACTCTGAATCTCTTCACGTAATCATTGGGATTTTCACTGACTCTTTGAAACATTCTTCCAAAATCAGAGAGAGTGACTTGTTCTGACACAAAGAAGTACTTCCTGTAGAAGGCATTAATCATTTCTCCCTAATTGTTGATAGTCCCTGGTGCGATGTTGTTGTACCAGGTGTATGCCCTGCCTTTCAAGGATTTTGGAAATTCCTTGAGGCGAACAACATGGTTGTGTTCGTGTTCCCCCAAGGATTCCAGGAAACGTGAGACATGTTCTCAAGCGTTGCCAGTTCCATCATACAGAGTGAAGGTCGGAGACGTATAACCTTTCGGAAGATGGATCCTTTGCATAGCGACAGGGTATGTAAGATGGTGACCATGGACATGTGATGTCTTATCATTTCCATGGTTCTCCAAAAGGCGCTCCAAATCTTCCCGAGTAATGAAATTTGATGGTTCCTTTGCTGATGGATCGTCTGCGGCTTTGCGGACTTCGTTGTCATCCACCGTATGAAGTGGAACCACTTCAGGATCAGCATCTGAGGATTTCTCCTTTTCCTTTCCCTTTCCTTGAGTTTTCTCTGGCATCTTGTCAGTGAGAGTCTTCAGATAATCAAACAGCTCCTTCTGTGTAGCCATATCGGTTTGATTCTTTGCAAGAGTCTCTTGCACTTTGATGAGATCAGCAATGGTAGGTGGTGGGTTTCCTATGACTTCCTCAGGGTGTCGGCCTAACAGAGGATGACCTTCAGTGTTAGCGTGAGGAGGAGTAACATCATCACCGCCAGTGTTAGAGGCCGGAATTGTTTCCGGGATATCCTTATTGTTGTTGTTGCTAGTGCTAGCGTCGTTTGTATTGGAACCTGTAACTAACCCAGACCTAAGACCCGCCATCTTGTGAAATTGTGAGATTGCAACCGAGAGATTAATCTCCAACTGTGGTCGCCAATCTGTAGATGGGGAAAAAAAATTCGCTGGTTTTTACGGAATTGAGAAGACGTCCGTGTGGAGACTCCTTGAACCGAGAGAAATGTTGAACCTCACACAGATGCACTGCAAGAAGGGAGTACTTTAAGTTCGAGAGATCAATCTGTAGGACTCCAGCCTAAACCAAGAACAATGGCCGTTCCAGAGTCAATTCGGCCACAAGAGAGGATGGGTTGATATGTAGGAGGGAAGCTGAGAAATGTGCGGGATCAATGGTGATCTGAGATTGTAGGTGTGTTGTGAATTCAGCGTAATAACGCTCTGAATGATTGAATTTTACTCAAATGAGAGTGATTGCTCAGACGATGAGTTCGTGTAGACGAAAGATTGTCTGTATGAACTTGCCGAGAGATTGCTTGTTTTGACGAATGTTCGAGTATTCGAATCTTGTCCTTTCAATAATGATTCAGAGGTCTTTTTATATTACTAAATTAAAAACACCATGATCCCATGAAGTGTGACAGTTGCTGGAATCAGAGAGTGGGGAAGTGGGAAGTCGTGTTAAAACCAGTTGCTCATCGTGCGGAGACTTGGTTAATTTTCCAGCCACTACTTTGTTGACTCTTCCAACTGATTGCACGACTTGCTCACATTCTCGTCGTGTGTGAACACACGTTCCGTAGACCTCCAGACCAAAACCCTAGTTAATATTCCCCCATGTGACACGATTGATATCTCGTGATTGTGGAGTCAGTTGTTGACTTTATGGGACGATGAGTCCATGTATTGCTGAGTTGAACATGATTTTCAAATGTTCTGAAACTCATGAATTAAATATGTTTTCTGAGACGAGGTATTATTATGTTGATTACCTAAGACGAGCAAACTGTGTTGCTGAATTGTTGAATATTGATAGTTGAACCAATATTCTTGAATCTGAGCAAATATTGCCGGTTCGAGCGAATATTGCTCATTTGATGAATTGTTGGTAGCAGGACCAAATAAAATATTAATTTAAGATACTGACTGCTGGTTCGAGTATAATAAATAAAAATGTTGATCATGAAATTAACATAAAATTATTAGTTTTTTAATCTGCTCAGAATCATGTTTTTGCAGAGCCCTGGATTCAAAAACCCTAATTTTAATGAAATGATGATTTATTCAAAATCAACCGTCGAGTGAAGCAGGGACCGACTACATGGGATGATGACTCCACCATGTAACGCCCAGATGCTCGAATGAGCAAAATACCAAAGTCTCTTGAGGACCAGTTGGTGAAAGAATAATTAAATGCTAGTTTAATCATTTATTAAAATAATGCTCGTGTGAGCGACAGATAATAAAACCTAGTCATGAAAAGATGAGGGACCGACCGAGAGGTTATGGGACCGGCTCTTGGTGGCCGTGGGACCAATTGGTGCTCGGTCCCGTGACACCTTTCCCTAATTTTATTATTTTCTTGACATAAAGAAATATCATGTGATTAAAGAATTTCCTTGAATCGAAGGAGATTTGCTCGAACGAGAGAATTTTCATGAGATCATGGAAAAAATAATAAAACATGATAAAATATAAAATTAGGCGTGGGACTGGTCACGTCATGACTGGCCGGATGGTGAGCCCAGTCCCTGGCGCCTTTGCTAATATTTTATTATTATTATTATTATTTTTCCTTCCTATTTTGCATAGGTTCATCGTTCATTCGTATTTTTGAAATGCTCGTTTGCGCATTCAAATGCTGGTCTGTGCATTATTGCTAAGTACACTTGCACCATTTTAGTCAGGGCTTATTCGATGCTCAGATGCTTGTTTTGTTGAATATTTATCACTAACCCGTGGAATTCTGCTGGGAAAAACCACGAATTGAAATGACGAAATATAACGAAGAATCGTAGAATATTGTTGGATATTCAGGCGATTAGAGATAATTAACTGATGGCTCTATGCTAGCAGGCCTTCCTATCTAGGAGCATTAATTATATAAGAGTTGAGCAATATGAACTTGCTGGAGTATCATATTTCTCCTTATAGTCAGGGAAAACCTGGTTACATCCTGAAGACGTTGTTGCTCTATACTAGCAGGCATGCTGTCTAGGAGCCGTCCAATCTTTCGATTCTATATAGAAATAATTACTGAAATTGCTCAGTATTCATGAGATGTGTCGTGGCTTCAGCTGGGAGACTACACATCTACAGATACTCTGAGAGACAGCCTTCTCAGTCAGAGATTTTATGGCATGAGCTTTCACGCTTTTTTGAGAGACATGAGTCTCAATACTCATCCGATTGCCGGATCCGGAGTATGCATAATTATGGTTTTACGATTTTTCCCTTGTCGAAAATCCACCATCTACACCCATTTATAACCTACTATATGTTGATCTGCAGATGGAGCTACAAGTGACCATGTACCAGCTTGCTGCAAGGCTGTACATTCATTTGCAGAAGCAACTCTCCAAACTTTTTGCTTATGTGCAGTAGTAATGCAAGTAGGAACTGTGGCAGTACTAACTAGAAGTGCAAGTTGCAATGGATGTTTAGTTTCTAAGTATGATTTTGGTGTCTTGATACCACTTTTACCCCTAGTGGTCATGGAATGAGCATTCTTAGTGACAGGGAAAGATATAATTGGAGTAACAGGATGAACTGAAGAGGAAGGTACATATGAGGGAGATACATTGGTAGATGCATATGGCAAAATATCTGAACAAGGAGAAGTGGAATCCTTAAAAGGAAAAAAAAATCATTAAAGGTTACATGTCTTGAAATGTACACATGAACTGTAGATGGATCTAGACATCTATATCCTTTATGATTCAAGATGTAACCTATGAAAATATAGTGTTTTCTTCTTGGTTCTAGTTTGGTAGAGGTATAAGGTTTTAACCAATGAAAACAAGAATATCCAAAAACTTTAAGAAAGTTATAATCTGGTTTTCTGTGAAAAAGCATTCCAAAAGGAGTTGCAAAATGATTGGTTGTGATAAGAGCTTTTACCCAATAAGAGAAAGGCAAACCAGATTGAAAAACAAGAGTTCTGGTGACTTCAAGTAAGTGTTTGTGTTTTGTTTCAACAACACCATTTTGCTCTGGTGTATGAGAACATGTAAGTTCATGAGTAATACCTTTTTGAGCACAGAAAAGTTTTCGAATGTCATTTAGAAACTCACCACCATTGTCAGTTCTAATAGTGATAACTGGAAAAGCAAGAAGATTTTCAATTCTAAGAACAAATGAGTTAAAAGCATGCTTGAAATCAGCTTTAAAGATTAAAGGTAAGACCCAACAACATTTTGTGTAATCATCTACTATATTCGCATAATAAAGAGAGCATGATACAGAAGGTTCAGTACAAGGACCCCAAAGATCCATGTGTAACAACTCCAGAGGTTTTTTAGTATTAGTGGAAGAAAGTTGAAAGGGAAGCTTATGACTTCTATAAACTTTACAATCCATACAAATGAAAGGTTTATTAATCACATTCTTTAGTTTAAATGATTACAGATTTTCTGAAATGATTGAAAACATGGATGACCAAATCTTCTATGTAAAAGTTTGATGTCAGTTATTGTAGATGACAAGGCATATGTGGATGGGTTGAAGATGATTGGATAGAGACCATTTTTATGTGGTCCTTGGAAGAGAGTCTTCCCAGAGGTCATGTCCTTCACAGAAAAACCATGAGAATCAAGATTTACTGAGCAATTATTGTCAGAAGTGAACTTATGAACTGAGAGAAGATTATGTAAGGATTTAAGAACTATTAAGATGTCACTAAGAGTGAAAGGATGCTCATGCACATGTTTACTAGTAGAACCAATTTGAGTTACGGACATACCTTCACCATTTGCAGTTTTGATAACCTCAGTGCCATCATAATGTGTGACTTCTTGCAAGTCGTCTGAAGTGGAAGCAATGTGTGAATTAGCACCACTGTCTGTAATCCACTCATATGAGTCAAAAATGTCAGCTGCAACTAACATTGCATTCAAATTTGCAGAAGGTTTCCTTCCTTTGTAAGTAATTGAGCCTATGAGTGCAAACATTAGCTGTATGACCTTTTGTAATGCAGATTTGACAGACTGGTTCATCAGGTGGTGAATATCCTCTACCATATGAAGTTTTTGTAAACATAGCAGGATTTAGATACCTTCCATATGAACTTCTTCCTATATAACCTCCTTCTCTGTGATTGTAAGATCCTCTAAAGGCACCTCTGTGTGAGTTTTCCATGAAAGCCTTTGACTCAGTATCACTTTTAATTGCTTTAATTCTATCACCAATAACTGCTTCTTCATTAAGTAAGTTGTTGTGTAACTCAACACATGTTACAGGTGGATTTCTATGTCTCATAGCAGTTGCAAATGGTATGTAATCATTGTTCAAGAGTGACAACCACAAGTTCTTTGTCAGAGATAACTTTTCCAGCAGCAGCTAATTGATCTGATGAAGTCTTAATCTCATTTATCAAAGCAGGAATTGATTTGTTAACTTGAGTTAAAGAGAGTAACTTTATGCGTAGCTGAATTGAATGAGTAGATGAAGCTCTAGCACATATGTCTTCAATGCTTGTCCATAGTTGATGAGAAGAAGTTGATCTGGAGAAGTAAGCAATAACAGTATCTGAAATTGTTGAATTGAGCCACATAGTAATAGATGAATCTTCATCCATCCAATTTGTATAATGTGGATTCTCAATTCCGTTTTCTTGATTTCTTCTTGTTGTATATTTCTCAGGACATGGAAAAGATCCATCCAAATACTTCATGAGTTTATATTTTTGAATCACTGGATGCAGTAGGTTTTCCCATGTAATGAAATTATCCTCTTTAAGTTTGAGATTTACAAAATGAGTAAGATGATGTAATGGAACACGAGAAAAAGAATTTGCAGTTGGATTCTCCATTTGAGAAGAGAATTAGATCTGAAATAAACAAATCTAAGATTGAAAGAAAAAACCGTGAGATTTTTAAGAAAACAATACCTCAAAACAAGTACAATGTAAACTTGTGAAGAGAATCTTTATGCAGCAGCAGAAGAAAGACAAATCTTGAACAAAAATCAAGATTGAAAAGAAATTATCTTCTCGAAAAACACACTGAATCAACTGTACAAAGAATCAAGGAAAAGCTGATGAAGACACGGATCGATTTCCAGGTTTGACAAATCCTACTCGTCTGATACCATAGTAGTAGTGAAGATGATCATCAATTACTCAGTGTATTTCATTACTGACATTAATTAAATAACAGTTTATTACGGAGAAGATAAATCTTTATTACAGAGTTAATTCTCACAGAAAGCAAAATTATCTATTAATAAAATGAATCTTCTTAACTAATCTGACTGACACACATACGTGAGAGTAAGCGAAGAATTCCATCTAAGAACAACCTATCATTAGTTGTAATCCTTTATCCTGCACCACATTATTTTCCTTAACCTGCACCACATCATGTTCTGGGATATCCTGACTCTGTAAAACACTATCTATGTTAATATGAGGCAGCTTCAACTTGTACTAGCAGTTTAAGATTGAGTTCTTGAGATAAGTGATCCTCCTTGTAGCTTTCCTGAACTTCTTCTAACCAAGTTGGTTGTAGCACTGCCAAGCCATGAAAAGAGGGTGAATCATCAATGTTAACTTTGGAAAAGAACATCTGCCACTTCGTTATCTGCTCCCTTTTGTAATCTGTTAGAGCATAGATCGGTTGAACCCACCAAGCGTTAGTATGTCAAGTTTGGTTGTCATACTTTAGTAAGCAAAAACTCATTTAAGAGTCGCTTGATTATGTACTAGAGTCAACTTCGTATAGGTTAGCTTGAAAGTATTAGGATATGAGACATTACAAGTATTCCGAAGACTTGAAGAAGTGAAGAAATAAGGAGCTACAACGACAACATCATCCTTCCACTTGTGGTTAGTGATATTTGACTTGAACTGTTTCATTCCCTAAACGTATATTTCAAGTCGTGCATATTGAAAACAAAACTGCAAAGCATGAATGATTGTACTCTAGTTAGACATAGTATTAAGGAATACAATACGAGGTTTGTTGCTTAACCATTAAACTTTGTAGATAAGACATCGACATAATCGTTTGAATGTTATTGTGATTATGTATGGGTATAAGGTGAAGATTTCATCCTAGGAAACAATGTTTTACATTTGTTTTAAGGAAGTAAATTCATGAACTTGTTTTTTGAATCGTTATTCATTGCATATCTTTTGAACTACCAATATGTGTGGTTAGTATAACCGCTCATGATTTGTTTATGTTCTTGGTAAAACTATTCACAAAGGCCTGACTTTTATATTGGCATGACTTTTATTAGTGAAACCGATCTTAAGTAATCACCTGAGATGATATGATCTATTTTGTGTTATTGGTATGACCGACTCTGGGTAAAAGGGAACCGATCCTATTAAGAGGTGCAACCTATCACAAAGGGGAATTGATCCTTGTATGAGGTGCAACAAGTTTTTAGTAGAAAGGGGAACCGATCTTATGGACATGTGCAACACGTTTTTAGGCAAAGGGGAAGCGATCCTATGGATATGTGCAGCAAGTACAAGTTAGATACCATATATATGCGGGGAACCGATCCTAGTACCTAGTCAACCGAATTTTGGAAAGCTAGTGTGACTATGAACAATACTCACATGGAGGTAGAACCGAAACTTGTTTTGGTAGAACTGTGAAACCCATGTTTGGTGATTGAGTGTTATTGATCAATCACATAGTTCTTGAAAGTCATATGAACCAATTCTAAACTTTTTTGGAAGTGTGGAAAATCGGTTTCAAGATTGTAGGTATGAAAGAGGACTTACAAAGTAGAGATGTCGACATACTCTGAACATGTGCAGTAACACTTATCTTTAATTGTTCAAAGTTATTCCTTAATAAATAAAGGAAGAAAATCCCGGATCGAATAAAATAAATTGAGAATCTTTTATTTAAGGTTTTTAATTTTATTTTTAGAAAATGAAAATTAGTAATGTGCATTAGCTAGTTGGAGATTTTCTAAGAGATTTTCGGTCATTATTTGGACAAAGCATTTCTAGAAATTATTGAAAACCGAATCTGGAATATATTGCATATCTTGAAAATATTTTCGGTTTTGGAAATTCCTTGGTGTCCAAATTTCCTTGGTATATAAATATCAAAGTTTTCATTTCGAGCAAACTAATCCTCAGAGACAGTAAAACTATCTCAGTTGTGCTGCTACTGGTGAAGCCGCCTATTCGGAGAGGAGAGTAACCTAATTAGGCGAAATCTCTTATGACCGCTCAGTTTAAAGACTTCTTTGGGATTGAGAAGTTCTATTAGTACCGTTGGTGGGAAACTAGATAATTGCGGTTTATCTTTTGTTTTCGATTGATTTGATTGACTAACGGTGGTTGAACTTTGATTGCACCTAGTTTTTTTATGCTTGAGAATCTTCTCTTCTGATATAAGATTCACTCAAACTAGATCGAAGTTTTGACAGGGATCTTTAGACTGTTTGTAGATCTAAAGATGTCTTGTGATAATCCATTGTTAACAGACTCCGTTCTGTGTGTGATTGATTACAAGAGATTCAAGTTGATTGTGTGCAGGTGTTTATTGAAGAT
The DNA here is from genome assembly GCF_003573695.1 of Papaver somniferum. Classification (NCBI taxonomy): domain Eukaryota; kingdom Viridiplantae; phylum Streptophyta; class Magnoliopsida; order Ranunculales; family Papaveraceae; genus Papaver; species Papaver somniferum. The sequence goes on from NC_039364.1 coordinate 49,043,623, forward strand.
CTAAGAATATTTGAAGACAAAGAAGACTTTGAAGATTTCTGATTTGGGTTCATAATCTTTGGTGTGCATAATACTTGTTCGGTAAAAGAGGATCCAACTATAATCGGTTTATCCTTGTGATAGATTAGATTGATTAGCTGTGTAGATCGGCATCAATACAATTCTTTGTGATTAAAAGTATTGATTGCAAAATCTTGAAAATTACTTTGGTTATTGATAATAAGATAGATCTAAGAACCCGACAAAGGAGTTTATTGAGATAAACAGAAGGGACTTTTGTCGAACTCACATCACTTGGTTAAAAAGAGTTGGTACCAAAAATATTTGTTGTTCCTTTACTGTTTGGAATACGAACCAAATGAATTGTTCTAAGTACGTGACTTACTACAGGTCGGAGGCGTGGGAATACAAACGGAACTAGGTGAACTATAGGTTTAGTTGCTTGGTCTCAACTATACGAAGTTGGTTTGATTTTGTATAGCGGCTTAATCCTGAGAGTATTCAATTCTGGACAAGGTCCCGGTGTTTTTCTGCATTTGCGGTTTCCTCGTTAACAAAATCTTGTTGTGTCATTTACTTTTATTTTCCGTAATTATAATTGTTGTTATTATAATTTAAAGTAAATTACACAAACGTTAATTCCTATTTACTTGATAAGTAATCCTATTGTGTTTGGTTAAGTCCGAACCTTTTATTAAGTAAACATACTTTGTTCTTGCATTTTCTCGATCTTGTATCCATATTCAATCACACAAGTTATCTTGTTGTCGTATTGTCTCGATCTCGTATTCATAGTTGATCACACGAAGTGTGAACCTATTTGTTGTATTGTATCGACTCAGTCCATAGACGATCATTTTCGGAGAAAGGACTTATAGGTGGAAAAGTTTTAGTTTGAGGTATATTTGGGTACCCTCGTCTTTTCATAATCCAATAATTTTTCCAACAATTTTTGCTTCAACATAGTATTTGCATTTGTTCCATAAAACATTTCATACTTTGATGGTTTGTAAAAATGATAAATATTTTACTCATCACCGTTTGGTGGTAACCATCACCATACTCACCAACTCATTATCATAAGTAAATAGAGCTAGAAATATTGCTCCAACTCCCTTGTTAACGTATGCAATAAACTTTTTTTGTCTTGCATTAGTTAAACCAAAAGGCATAAGTAGGAATTCATAATGTCCTTGGTGAGTCTTGAAAGCTGTTTTAGAAGTGTCAAAAGGGTGTACTCTTATTTGGTGGTAACCAACTCTCAAATAAATTTCGGAAAATACCTTAGCTCCATTGAGCTCATCCAAGAATTCACCTATCACTAGAAAAAAATACTTGTCATTTATACTCATTGACCTTTTTTTAGTTTATATAGAATCTACATCTACCATCCTTCTTACTTAATTACCGACAAAATGTAGAAGAAAAAGATAATGGTTATGCCTAATTACATTAGATTTTAGCACCTCTTGTACAAGTTGTTCTACAATCTATTTGTGAACACATGGAATTTATATGGCCTCTGATTATGTAGTGACGAAAATGGCTTGAGTGGGATGTGATGGTCATGAGTCCTGACATGAGTACGGGTTTTGGGTTTTATAAAAATGGACTGAAAACTGTCCAGGAGAAGTTGGATGTTTGTAGTGTCTGATGAACAACAAGACTAGCTGAAGTCGAGTACAAATGGCACATTACTCCATGTTTATTATTCTTGAAGTATCTTTGGAAATCTCCAAACATAATTGTTACGCTAGTTGATTCAGTATTTCCAATCAATTCAATTTTCCTTCTATCTCTACAGAAGGTGATCTTCATCTACTTGAATTCATATTTCATTGGACTAATCTCCTCATCCAATTCACATATAACACCATATCAGTAATCTCACATCAAACTTGAATTCATATCCCTGCATATTCCATGAATATTGATGACACTTTGCATCACTCGCTAGCTTATTACCATCAGCAACTGCCACTTGGAAAGAAGTTGTGGGTTCAATGAAGCTCCCGCTCTACCTAACAATCTCTGGGTCAAGAAAGCTATTTGTATTTTCACTGTCACTAAAATGGTGAGATATTTATTGCCCTTAATAACTCCCTTTATTTTGATATCTTGAGAAATGTTACCTGAAAGAGCATGCAAGAAAATTTTCCATATTCTTCTAACTCATGTATAATTGGTGCATTGATAAGAGATTCTTCTTCCGAGGTTAGCAATAATCATCTTCTCCTAATAGCATAAAAAATTGTTGCATCACACACCCATGACATGCTTATTGCACTTCATTACAGTTAAAACACAACCTTTTTCCTGCCCTTATTTCAACATATGAGAGTTTCTTAATTGGAGGTAATTTAAGACTAGTAGCCAGAATGTGTCTTGAAAAGGGAAGTTTGAGTTTGACGGTGCGACAAAACTTCTGGAACCGTTGTCGGGATTGACATTTGAGGTAATTCGAGTATGCCTTTATTCTTTTGATCAATATTCTCCAATAATGATTCTGCAATCTATCAAGATAAATAGCTTATTGAAGGGTTGTTGGGGAAAAAATTTGCACCGCAATTCTTAGCTATTTATTTAACCCACTGATAAAACTAGAAGTGAAATATTCTTCAGTCAGATGTTTATTTTTTGCAACCATCAATGCCTTCAGATTTTCAAACAACTCTTAGTACTCCGTCACGGTACCCACTTGACTCAATTTATTGAACTCACCAACTACATCAACATGGCCTAACTACTGGAACCGAGAGATAATATTCTTGCTAAAGCTTTCCCATGAAATCATTTGGACCTTCCTCAAAATCTTGGTACCAGATATCATCCTTACCCTCAAGATACAGAGAATTCATCATCACCTTCATCTCCTCATCCATGATACGTTATTGAAAATATTTTTTACATTTACGATTCCAGGATCTAGGATTATTTCCATCAAACTTAGGAAACTCAACCTTAGGCTTACAAGAATTCAAAAATTGATTAGATATTTGGTGGATATTACCTTTAAAACTTACCCCAGCAACTTCAGATCAACTATGAAAACAAGATTCAAAGGGTGTTTCCAATATTCCTCAACCCTCATTTCCTTATTTCTTCACCAAATGATCCTCCATAGCCTTCGGTTCAGTAGCTAATATGATAGACAAGGATTTTGTTATACTACTAATAATTTCTTCTGAAATTTTGCTTTTGGTATCTTCAATCTTGCACTGAGATTCATCGACTTTTTTAACCAAATCTTCTTGTTATTTCATCATAACATTAAATTTCTTGTTAACTTCATCCATATCCTTTCGGTTCACCATTGTAATTATAACAAGTCACTAGAACAACTGCTCTAATACTACTTTGGTTAGATCAGATGCAACTCCGTCTCCAGAAATAATATGGTCGAAATAATTAATTTGTGGCTAACCGAATAAATATTTTCTCATCTTACCAATATAAGATTTAAATGCTAAAAATGGATTAAAGATTGATTTTGCTTGCTTAACCTTGTCGTTAGCAATATGAAAATAAATATGAGTGAGCTATGAATGAAAGTTGAACATATATTAGTGGACAATAATGTATTATTCAACAATCAATAAAATGTTGCGGTTTGTACACCCATGTTAGAGCTTCAAAGACCGTATGCATTATTATGCCACAAGGTATAACTTGAGTTTTTCCACTTTTTCACCCACTATGGGTATAAAAAAGTGGAAAACATTAAAAATATATACCACTTATCCTGGTGTGAGATAGCCTCTACCGAACGATAAATATTTCGTCGCTCGTGGGTCAAAATATCGCTCGATGGTCTTTATAACGCCAATGATCATGTTTCTATTGCTCGACGCTATGTTCGTCCCTTAGTGCTTCATTATTCAGCGATCACAAATCCACCCCCTATAAATACTCAATCCCAAACTCATTTCAGCTCACCCCTCTTCTATACTTTTCAAAATTTGCTATCAATTAGTTATTAACACCTCTAAAAACTTTTCTAATTTTTGTCATAACAATTTTGATTATAACATTGCCGAAAATCAAAGATGTGTTTACCGAGACAATCTAAGAATAAAAATAAGTGCAAAATATATTGTTCCAGAAGATGAATGCATTTGCAGGAATTATATTTTTTTTCTACTTTATATTCTATTGATGGTGCGCACAACAAGGCTGGCATCGTGTGCAAAAAAAAATATTTAAGAAATTCCAAGAAGAAACAATGAACCTCAATAATCGTGATGCAATCTAGTTGAATGCTCGTTTGTAATTAATAAGAAAGTAAGTGTACATGCGAAACGGTCGAAGCCTACAAAATGGTGAAAGCCTGTTGGACATTGAAGAAAGGTGTCGATAGGGCTGAGTGGCTCCTCATGAATAGAAAATATTTCGAATATATAAGTTTTTATGAGATCTTAAAAGTGTTTCCAGACATAATCCATTCTTGTTATTTTGAGTAAAATTTTAATTTCTTAATTCTCAATTTTAGTGCAAATGTAAGTTTTAACTTTTCTTAATTTGTAATTAAATATAAGTCTAATTACTTATAATTTTTAATTAAGTGTCAATGAATTAACAATATAAGGCTAATTTTCAGCAATACTTCTTGTTTTAAGTCTAGTTTTCGAATTCATCTACAACACGTCTTTTTACAAAATATAAACTTCGATATAATTAATAATAGCACGTCGTTTTACAAGATATAAACTTTGAATTAACTAATAATATAAAAACTTAGATAACACTTCAATAAAAATCTATGATAATCTTTTACCTCCTGGTTTTCTTCATTTGAAGAAACTTTCATTCGATGCGTTGTTGAGGAGATTTTCCTTTGTTTTTCTAACTAGTATGGTGAACATTCAAATTTTCTTTGACATCGCCTTTCTTTTCCTTGTCTTGAACTCTTCTTTGCACTTTAGATGCAGGTTTGACTTGGCCAATATCCAAAACTTGAAGAATTCTTTGCTTTTTACCTATTTCTTTATAACTATCACATATCTTGTTAACAAATTAAACTTTAAGTACCACTCTAGAAAAATCAAGTTGGGTTGGCAAATAAGTTGGGTTTTAAATTCTGCCATTTGGAAAAAAGAAAAAGTTTGAGAGAAAAAATTTTGTATAAAAATTTTGGTGTAAAAAATTAAGTCTCCCCTAAAAACTCCCTCCCTCCTAAAACCAAAGCAATAAAAGAAACCAAAACCCTAGCCGTCGCTTGAGGTTATCTACTCAGATTTGCTTTTTTTAGGAGTAGATCTGAGAAGATTAGATTATCTCCAACCTCTTTTGTTACTTTTATTTATCAATATCTTTAGTTTTATCCAGTTCTATCTTAACTTCTAGTTGATTTCTGCATTTTCAGTTGTTCTTTTTAGGGTATCTCTGTTTGAGAACTTTGATTTTCTTGCTGAATTTTTAAATTTTGCAAATTCTCTTGTTGGAAGTGGTGCTTCTATAAATAGGTTGAGGTTCTTCATCAAATTCTTTGTGAAGTTCTTACCGACTTTATCCTTTACAGTAGATTAATTTCTTCAACAACCATGGAAACTACATCAACTTCGATAGAAACTTGTTGAAAATGAGAGGGTACCAAGTACACCACCAACTTACTCGTTCGGAAACCTGTATGGACAAAACCTAATATAATCGTGAGTAGACCAACTTAATAATCCTTGACAATATGTATATAGAGTTTATATCTACACCTCTTCACAATCAGAAAGTCTAGACAAAAGAGTTTGTGAACCTGGTTGTTTATAAGAGCACTTGGACGATATCAAAAATCAATATAGCCCTATCCAAATAATTGAATCCGAATTCTTCCAAGTATGAAAGTTTTTATCTATCTTTCAAGATAAAAATTCTACAAGAACGAGTCTCGTAATCGATCGCAATTAATATGGACTTATATACTATAATTGATTACGTATTACTTGTGTGGTTCCTATTATAAAGATAAACAACATAATGCGGAAAAAGAAAACGCACAAGACACCAGAAGTTTTGTTAACGAGGAAAACTACATTTGTATAAAAACTTTGGGACCTCGTCCATATTTGAACACCAAATGTATTAACCCACCACAAAGACTGCTATCAGACTTCAGAATGAAACGTAGTTGAGACCGAATTTTCCCTCCAAGTAATTCATCTCCAGTCGTGCTCCTTACGTCTGTTGAACCTCGTAAGAGCAATTGATTCCATTATATGACGTCCTTTTCAGCTTAAGAGTTGCTTCAGTCTAAGTGAATACATTTGATACCAATCTGCCTATAACAGATAAGCCTATTTGATTTCACTTTCGATCGAATAGATCAAGGCTTAGAAATTTGTTTCCAATAGACAAAATTAGTAAACCTCACAAATATGGAACACTTACACTCAGCTTCTAAGAAGTCTGGATTATTAACCACCTCTCAAGAACAACCTTAAACTGGTCAATTAAGAAGCGTTTTATATATCTATCTTGAGAAATCACAAAGTCTGAGACGAAGGGAACTTTGTGATTTCTAAATATCTCGTTCCTGAAATAGATTACTAAAACCTCGACAAAAAAAATAAACAAGATCAGGATACACCAACTATCAAGGTAAATATGGTCGAATCTGGCTTCACGAATCCATAGATGAAGTCTTTAAGTAGTACACCTAATTATGTTTCACAGAGAAAACCTAGGTTAACAGAGGACGACTCTAGCAAACAACCAGAACATAAAAGTGTCTGGGATTTATTTTCCTGGTTGTTTGAGTCTCTCTATTTATATATTTTTAAGACTTAGGGTTGCTTAGAATTCAAGCTAAGATAACTTGAGATTCAAGTAAACCCTTTCTCTGTTTAGATGAAACTCTTGTTAGGAGTGTATATAAATATGTCTTGAAATTGCATATAAGAATATACATCATGGTCCGGGTACTGGAACCATGTATAGTAGTTCTTGGAAAATATGCATTTCGAACTTATAAGCAATATCTTGTTCATTTAAATACTTAAGGTTTAAATCATGATGCACAACATAAAGTGTTTTAGTGATTAATGATATCTTAGAGGTGTTTATGATATTCGTAGCAATGCTAAACATATTTGAGAAATTAGTCTATAAGCATCTGCATGATTCGTACTGGGAAGGTATGCGTAATGGTACGCGTACCTATGACCAGTTTGTGAATTCAGGGAACGAATAAACGCGTACTCGGTGTACATAACACTTGGTTTTTCATGATACCCATTCACAAATCCAGAACCCTTAAGGTACCTACCTATATTCCGGAGCCTCAGATATCTATGGTATACGTACTAGGTACGTGTGCCTACCCTGAGTCTAGATTTCAGTAAGTTCTTGAAACTCTCTTTTGATTTTTAGAAACATTCCCAAATGCCATGGATATAAAATATCATTACTTGGAAATTTCCAAATAACTCATATAACACGAAAATTTCTTGAAAAATAAATTGTTTTTAACTAAGAACGCTAAGGACCTATGAACATCCATTGCTTGAATCATATTTAAAGATATTTAACAAGACAAGTTTGACACAAAATTTCTTCTTTACAACATTAAATTTACTAGAAGTCATAGGACATAGTTTTATATCAGACAGACAGATAGATAGATAAATAGATAGATAATTTTCATGTGAGTAAATACAGTCTTCACCTACCTCTTGTTGATGAAGCTCCAAATGTCTTCGTTTGATCTCCTATCTTCAATCTTCAAGGATTATTCAGTAAAATTGGCCTGACATTTATATCTCCGATAGGCAAGATAGAAAAGTAATCACAAACACCTTCGTCTCATCGTTTGTGATTCCACAATAACTTGTTTCGCTAGTCGATTAAGTTTATTGTGAGGTGATTGATAATACTAGGCTATTCTTCGGGAATATAAGTCCGGTTTATCAATTGGTTCCTGTTCACCTTGATTTATCAAAAGACGGAACAAAAACTCCTGGGTATTTCTGTGGGAGATAGATTTATTCAATCCTATAGACTTTTCTATGTGAGACAGATTTTTTTATCAAGTCTTCGACTTTGGGGTCGTAGCAACTCTTAGTTGTGGGTGAGATCAGCTAAGGGAATCAAGTGCGTAGTATCCTGCTGGGATCAGAGACGTAAGGAGAAACTGTACCTTGAATCAGTGTGAGATTGATTAGGGTTCAACTACAGTCCAGTCCGAAGTTAATTGGTAGTAGGCTAGTGTCTATAGCGGCTTAATAGAGTGTGGTTTTGAAACTGGACTAGGTCCCGGGGTTTTTCTGCATTTGCGGTTTCCTCGTTAACAAAATTCTGGTGTCTGTGTTATTTCTTTTCCGCATTATATTTTGTTATATAATTGAAATATCACAGGTTATGCGTTAAGGTCAATCAATTAGAATATCCAACCTTTGGTTGTTGATTTACATTGATTGACACTTGAACATTGGTCTTTGGTACCTTTCAAGTAATTCCTCTTATATTCAATCGGGCTCGTAGATTTTTATTTGCTGATTGCGGATTGAATTAAGAGTTAGAGATATTAAACTCTTTGATACACTTTATTCTAGATTGAGTCTGACTGTCTAGTTGATTCTCTAGAAAGTGTATTGGAGTAAGTCCTCTCAGATTGCCAAACGAATTGTTGGGTGTGGTTGTTAGACCCCCGCATTTTCAATTACATATGTGTAAGAGTGCACAACATGATATATCCAATAATTGTTAAGTGTTCTAAACTCTTATTTCAATCATTGAAACTTTCTTAGAGGATGACAATAGCCGTTTTCACACACTATTAGCATCAAAGCAATTTTCAAGTTATTGAAATAATCATTATGAAATATTCCAAGACAACACCAAATGATTGTATCACACAAACCATGTAAGATGTTACTCGGAAATTTTCACATGATATAAGATGAACTTGGTCGAAGCGAAAGCTTGCCAACACATATTTCGAGAAATATGTAAGTGAGATAAACTCAGCTCGAAATCTCAAAAGTGTATATAGAAAACTATATCGTAATACGACTTATGTTTTAATATAGGAGATAGATTAGAAATAGACTTTCCAAGTGATAGATGAGTTTCAGTCTCCACATACCTTTTGTCGATCAAGTTCCACAAGATCCCCTTAGTAGTTCTTCGTCTTCAAATGATGAACTTCGTGCAGTCTAAGCTCAACTACATAATCTATGTCCTAGTCCGAGACATCTATAAATAGGCTAGAAATAAAGACTTATAGTTTTGATCACTAACATTGACAAACATGCTTGAGATAGCAAAGCATGAAAGTTCGACCGAGCAGTGCTCTAACAGTATTGTTACCTTTCTCAAAGTTTAATCACACCACAATTTTAAAGTAATACAACCGTGTTATCACCCCCACCCACCCCCCAGTCAATATTTACTTATTTTACATAATAGGTGAAAACTATATATTATAATCCACCCCCATTACATAATGCTCCGAAAATCCATATGTTGTAGTAAGATACTACTTAATAAGTATCCCCCTTTTTGTCAAAAAAATTGTCAAAGGCGAAACAAGGATCATGATGAATTAAACAAAAGAGTATCAAGACTAGAGAACACATACCATCTTTTATTTAGACGATTCCACAAAAAAAATAATCAGTGTTTTCATCTAGAAGATATATAGGTACAACTATCTCCTACAGTTTCACAGTCACACTCCTTCGATGTCATTCCCGAAAGAACAAACATGAGTGACCTTTATATAATATTTAGAGAAGGATTTTATTGGATAACAAATTTACTCATCAGTTACGAACAAAGTAGATTTGTATCCCAATATTTTTTCTCTCTTCTCGCCAATTACAAACAAAGAAGTTAAAAATAACGACCTTAATGTTAGAGGCACTAAGACACAATATTTCGTGAGAAAAATAATCATCGACAAAAATTATTCTCTACGCCAGTTACGAAAAAATAGGACAATTTATGCTATATGACTCAACACAAAAATATATTTTCTCTATTCATGTACGAACGTAAAGATTAAAGTTCTCGAACTTATTCCCTGGCAGTTACGCGTTCAAGTTGGAAAGCCGATTACTAGATACCATATTACGGATTCCTATGCAATATATTCACAAAAAGTGTAATCGTGGGAAGATCCATATTGCAATTCTCAAATAGTTTACTCCTCTTTTAGCCAATGACGTACACAAAGCGTTAAGAGCTTAACCTATGAGAACATATGAGACATTTGTTCGAATCACCAGAAATATGATAGCAAAAAACAAATCTCACATAATAAGCAATGCATCCATAAAATCCATAAAAGATTAAATATTCCGAGTCATCTTCCAAAATAAAATTTAATTAAATGAACTTTAAACATGCAAGATGATATTGTTCGAAATAGCTAGTATAATTACATAATATGCTACCTCAAACTCTAGTTATCCTCCTTAAAAAATTAGAATAAATCCTTATAAGGAGTTACTTAGTAACAAAAGAACGAAAGTAAAGGATCTAGGCATTATCTTCACTTCCCCATTCATTCCAAGAGGCTTGAATCTTCTCCATATCATCCTTAATATCGGGAAATTTTATAGCAAGCAAACACATTTGTTGTTGCACACCTTTTACCTTGTTCTTTACCTTTTGCACATTCTTGAGTATTTTGCGGAAAAATTCCAAGGACATAGGATCACAAGTACCGACTGAAGGAGGATAATGATTTTTTTTTCTCTTGTTGTTGTCCATTCTCATTCGATTGAAGGTAGTCTTGAGAATGGGAGAGGGAGCACCAATATAAGTACCAGTTGGAGCAATTATGAAGGCTCGATAAATCCTCTCGATGAAGCATGTAAAACCTAATTTATTGTCATAAAGGGTCATGGTGGACATTTGTTGGGTGATCCAACCAGATGCATATGCCCTTGAATTTCCAAGTCAAGAAAACAGCCTAGTTCTGAAAATTTTAGACTCCATAGAGCATTTTTAAATAGTGGATGGACAAATGTTTGGGATCCCAAACTTACCAAAAATCTTTAAGTGCATGGGAAGATCTTTAGTAGGAAATTTCCAATATTTCTATCCGAAACTCCTACCAGTGAGTTGATTTGAGATGGTTTTCACATGGAGGTGTAGATGGGGAAAAACGATTTTCTAGTTTTTAAGGAATTGAAGAGACGGACGTGTTGCCGAGACTCCTCAACCGAGAAAACTGCTCAACCTCACACAGATGCACTGCAACGGGAGTGATTAGATTCGAGAGATCAATCTGTAGGACTTTGGCCTAAACCAAGTCAATGGTTGTTCCAGAGTCAATTCGGTCACAAAGAGGGAGATGGGTTGATCTGTAGGAGGGAAGCTGAGAATTGTATGGGATCAATGATGATCAAGGATTGTGGACGTGTTGAAGATTTCTGCAAGTTTTCTGTGAACTGTTGAGTTCAAAGTAAGTTCTGGTCGATTGATGGAATTTTTGAGAGTGATGGCTCGAAAAATTGTCTTGTTTCAATCATGGATCCAGAGACTTATTTATATTGTCAGAATAAACACCTTGATCCCTGCAAGTGTGACGGTTTCTTGAATGAAAGAGTGGGAAAGTGAGAAATCATGGTGAAACCAGTTCTAGGTCGTGCAGAGACTTGGTTAACCGTCCACCCACTATTTTGCTAACTCCTTCAACCGTTTGCACGACTTACTCATATTTCTCATCGTGGATGAATCCACATGCCGTAGGCCGCCAGACCAAAACCCTAATTGATATCCCCCCATGTGACGTGATTGATGTCTCACGAACGTGGAGTATGCGAATTAGACGTGTATTTGATTAGTCAGTCGTTGACTTATTAGACAGTGAGTTTAAGTTTTGTTGAATCAAGAATGAGTGATCGAATGCTCAATGATTCATGGACATTCTTAGATATTGCTCGTCTGAGCAAATGTTCGATTCGATGAATTACTGAATATTGATAGTTGGATCAATATTCGAGCAATTGAGCAAGTATTTCTCAATTCGACGAATCACTGAATATTGATAGTTGGATCAATATTCGAGCAACTGAGCAAGTATTGCTCAATTCGAATTACTGATAAATTACTGAATATTGATAGTTGGATCAATATTCAAGCAACTGAGCAAGTATTGCTCAATTTTGATAAATTACTGAATATTGATAGTTGGATCAATATTCGAGCAACTGAGCAAGTATTGCTCAATTCGACGAATTATTTATTGGTGACGTGACCAATAAAATATTAATTAAAATATTGGCAGACTACATAATTAATCCAGATGTTGATTGTTGGATCAACATAAATTTATCAGTGTTTGAACTTGCTCAGAATGATGATTTGTGGAGCGTTTGTGCAAAACCCTAATTTTTGATCAATAGTTCGTCAATTGATGAATTGCTGAAAATAGGTCATGAGTGAGGGAGGGACCAACCACATGGGATTATGGAAGACCATGTGGTGCCCAAGTGCTCAAGTGAGCATGCACCAGGGTCCTCAGTTGACCAGTTGGTGAAAGAATGATCAAATGCTGGTGTTGACCATTTATTAGAATAGTGCTCATCTGAGCATTAGGTGATAAAACCTAATTATGGAGAAGTGAGGGACCGGCCAAGGGAGCATAGAACCGGCCCTTAGTTATGTGGGACCAGCTGATGGTCGATTGAGAAAATTCCAAGTTGGTTGGAAAGAGTTTGGACCCAATATAAGCAATTGAGCAAATTAGGTCAAATTTGTAAGAATGTGTGGGACCGGACCCTTGCAAGCCTTAGGGACATCCTTGGTCGGTCAAGGAAGCATGCCCGTGTCTCAGTCCTGAGAGTTTTGGTATTTTCTGGTGTGCGTTTGAGCAATATTTCAGATTTTCAGAAGAGTTCGATCTTTGACCGAAATTCTTGATTTCGCTCGATTGAAGAAGTAGGACTTTGCTTGTTTGATCAAAATTTGGAAAATATTGAAATAATAATATTTTAATATTTGGCGTGAGTAGCCTAGTCGGTCACGTGACCATTTGAGTTTTTCGATTTTTCATGGTTTGAGCAATATTTGAGAAAATATGAAGAAACCATGATTTTTGCTCAAACGGAGGAGTTTCATGAGATGAGAGAAATAATAATTATGAAAATAAGGGATTGCAAGGTGTTGGACCGGCCACGGCTAGGGCATGGACGACCGGCTAGGTAGCCCGGTCCGCGACACCTTTCCTTATTTTATTATTTTTCATGAAACCGTGAAAATATGGAGGAACCGTGAGTTTTTCTCAAACAAGGAAAGTTGCTTGAATGAAGGAGTTTTCATGAGTTCATGAAAATAAATAAAATAAGAAAAATAAAAGGAAGAGGCATGGGGGACCCGCCACGGCGGCATGGCCGGCCGACCGGTGGGCTCGGTCCCTAGGCGCCTCTTTTTTATTTTTATTATTATTTTCTCTCTCCTATTTTGTGTAGGATTCCTCGTTTTTCCATATTTTCGAATACTCGTTCGTGCATTTGGGTGCTCGTTCGTGCATCATTGTTGAGTACACTGACACCATTTTATGGGGCTTACTCAATGATAGTCCAGATACCCGGTTGTTGAGTATTTATTACTAATTTATGAAATTCAGTGGAGAATGATTCATGAAACTGAGTAATAAAGGTGAGTAGTTATTTATTATCAATCCATTAGATCAGGCGTGGATTCGACCATGGATTCAGAATAATAAAATGAGCATTACCATCCCATGGGATCGTGAATTCGACCATATAATCAGAGTAATAAAATTATCTATTACCATTCCATGAGATCAGCCGTGGATTCGATCACGAAATCGGAATAATGAGATAAAATAGATTATTTTCTAGGAATTCAGTGGCGAATGTAACGGTAGAATTAATCTATTGTAGAATCGAGATATGAGATAGTGAAGCATCATACTCGTTCTGAAAGGTGTATAGTCAGGGAATCAACGTGCAGCGTTGTTAATTCCCTGAAGGCGTTTAGCCCCCTCAACAAAAAATTATGTAGGAGAGCCGCCTGAATCTATACACGGTCTCTCTACATAGTCAGGGAACAACGAGTGTCACCGACGTCCTGAAGGCGTTTTTTCCCTCTCAACAAATAATTATGTAGGAGGACCGCCCAATCATTCTTCTATGTAGAGGCGGGTCTCTCCATGTAGTCATGGAACAACGAGTGTCGTCGACGTCCTGAAGACGTTAAGCCCTCTCAACAAAAAATTATGTAGGAGGACCACTCAATCATGTTATTGTACATAGAGGCTCATGATGAAATGCGCAGCATCGAACGCTCAGCTAGTGGGAGGTCTTTCGAGAAATATATTCATCATGGCTCTGAGAGGAACTCGATCATAGATCATGAAACGGTTCACAGATCATAAGATATGAATCGTCACATGTGTTCCTGAAGCCGGGTCAGCAACATGCAGTATCATGATTTTACAATTTTGCCCTTTATTGAAAATCCACCATCAACATTAATTCCCCTTCTTAGTGAAGGACAGTCATGTTCCGCAATAAGCATTAGATGGTGCTTTTCCAGTCGACGAGATAAGCAGTTGAACTCAGTATTACAAAGCTATTTTCAGAATCCTCGATTTGCTCCGATGGTGTCATGTACGAGCAAATGCTTATGTAAGAACCCTGATAGTATGATAGAGCATCATCCCGTGAGTACGGAGAGATGAAGCACTGCTGATTTGGACGATCAGTCCTGTTTTGGTCGGTTTAACGTTTGCGGGCCAAGGCCCAAAAGAAGAAATCTTTGTTTTAGGAATAGGCGTTCATTCATTAGTTTAAGAAACAAACAATGATCCCTAACATAAGAGCGATTTTTTTTTAGATCTGTGAGATTTCACAAAATGGAACAAACTCTCGTTCCAAAGGTGGATGCTCGTACAAGGGATTTTTTTTAATAGACGTGCGTCTGTTAGTAGTCCATGAGCTTTCATGAAAGTTTTTATTTTCGATATGTGAGCTTTCATAAATTTTTGAAAATATACTCACTTGAAAGACGGATGCTCACGCGAGGGAGCCAAATATATACATATATATATATATATATATATATATATATATATATATGTTTTTCTATGTGAGTTTCAGGTTAAAATATATTTTTTGTAAAATCAATGTTTTGATTTTGAACAATCGTTGAAAGTAGACAATTATACATGGTAAAATAATGTCTGCATGTGAGTTTTCACAATAGTAGAATGAATATCTATCCAATTTTGAAAAACCAGTTGTTGATGGTGGTTTTTAGTTCAGGGCTAAAATTTTAAAACCAGTATTTAATGCGCTATCACCCTGCAAGGGGTAGAGCTATTTGAAATGTGAAGAGTGCAAAAAACCTCCTCGTTCATTGAGCAATTCAATATATATGAAATTCACTCAAAATGGTGCGCGTAGTAGCAATCCCAAATATTCGGTGACTCTATTTTATACCAGCATTATTAACTAATGCATGACTTGCCTAGTATTTGCATATGCTATGTTCTCAGCCGAACTCTCATTATTGACATGACATGACGATTAAGTGTTCACTCTCAGCCGAGCAACATGAATCTCCCGAAGTGCCAGTATTGAGATCTGCATGAAAATACCCACACATGCTACATCACTCTCTGACAAAGATAATCTCGTATCGACGCACTTTTAAGTTAGCTCGATCACGCTTGAATTCCTTAAGGAAAATCTAGACTGTTAATATCAGTCCTAGAAACGATCAGGGCCACACTATTTGGCCGCGTGTTTCAGCAAGCCTAGACCAATCCTAGCAGAACTAGGAAATCACCATAGTGACCACTGGCGGGTCCACTAATGCCCTAGTTGATCGAGTCTTATTCAATTAACTCCCAAGCGCTCCGAACGTCAACTATAAGATGAGTTTTCGCGCAAGATCAAATGGGCTAAGACCGTTAAAAAGAGTCTTAAATACATCATGACCGTCCAACTTTTCCAGCCTTGTTGGACGGCTGAGATCTTTCCTGGAACAATCAAAAAGGTGTTGGCGGACTCATCGGCGGCCCAACTTCTTTCCTGCTCGATCGACTTGCTTGTAGCAAGTCAAGAGTATATCGAATCGCTTACCCAAACCAGGGCAAACGTGTTATTCTAAAACCCTAAATTCGAGTTGCGGCAGTATATAACTATCGCAAATCAATCATGACCATCCAACTTAGCCAGCCTAATTGGATGGCTTAGATCGCGTTTCAGACGATCAAAGAGGTGTCAGTGTGTTCACCGGCGACCTAATATTATTCCCGACCAATCGACTTGTCAGTATGAAGTCAATAGCATGCTGATTTGTTCGATTGAACTGGAGTGGACGCGGATGCATTGAAACCCTAGTTTGTGTTTGCGACAGCGAGTTACTGTCGCAAATTGATCATGATCGCTCATCTTCGCCGGCCGAAACGGAGGGCTTAGATCTAATTTTAGGAGATCCAGAAGATGTCGACGTGCACGACAGCAACCCTTCTTCATGCATGGCCGATCGACCTTCTCCAATTAGCGCCCAACGCTCACGTTTGATTAGTCAAACTATGGTTGGCCACACGGTTTACAAACCTGTTTGAGGGTGAAAACTGATTATGATGGTTTTGGTAATTTGGAGTGTGTTGATGAGAAACGAGTTCAAACCCTAAACAAATGCACTGCACGGGAATGCTTTTAGGTTCGAGAGATCAATCTGTAAGACTTTGGCCTAAACCAAGAAATGGATGTGTAGATGGGGCAAAAACGAGTTGCTGGTTTTTACGGAATTGAGGAGACGATCGTGCAGAGAAAACTCCTTGAACTGAGCGAACTGTTAAACCTCACACAGATGCACTGCAAGAAGGGAGTGCTTTGAATTCGAGAGATCAATCTGTAGTACTCCGACCTAAACCAAGACAATGGTCGTTCCAGAGTAAATTCGGTCACAAGAGAGGATGGGTCGATCTGTAGGAGGGAAGATGATAAATGTGTGAGATCACTGGTAATCGAAGATTGTAGGTGTGTTGTGTATTCTGAAAATAAGATAAGTTCTGAATGATTGAATTTTTCTCTGTTAAGAGTAATTGCTCAGACGTTGAGTTGTTGATCTCGTGTTGTCTGTTTGGCGTAAGATTGTCCTGTTTTCAATCATCATTCAGAGACTTATTTATATTGCTAGAATTATAAACACCATGATCCCATGAAGTGTGACAGTTGATGGAATCAAAGAGTGGAGAAATGGAAATCGTGTTAAAACCAGTTGCTCAACGTGCGGAGACTTGGTCGATTTTTCATCCACTACTTTGTTAACTCCTTCAACTGATTGCACGACTTGCTCACATTCTCATCGTGTGTATGAACACACGTGTCGTAGACCGCCAGACCAAAACCCTAGTTAATATCCCCCATGTGACACGATTGATGTCTCGTGATTAGTTAGTCAGTTGCTGACTTCATGACTTCATGGGACGATGAGTCCTTGTATTGTTGAGTCAAACATGATTTGAAAGTGTTCTGAGACTCATGAATTGAACATGTCTGTTGAGACAGAGGTATAATGTATGAATAAACGTTGATAGTTATCGTGAGCAAATATTGCTCGATGAATTGTTGAATATTGATAGTTGAACCAATATTCCTTGGTTTGAGCAAATATTGCTCATCTGAGCGAATGTTGCTCATTTGATGAATTATCGGTAGCATGACCAAATAAAATATTAATTTAAATTCTGGCAACTGAACCAAGTATAATTAATAAAATGTTGACCATGAGATCATCGTAAAATTATTAGCGTTTGAATCTGGAATTATGAACCTTGGAACTCAAAAACCCTAATTCGATCAATTGGTGATCAATTGATGGTTTGTTGAAAATTAACCACGAAGTGAAGGAAGGACCGGCTACATGGGGTCATGGATCGACCATGTAGCGCCCAGATGCTCAAGTGAGCAAATACCAAGGTCTCTTGAAGACTTGTTGATTTGTTGATGAAATGATGATTAAATGCTGGTTTAATCATTTATTATAATGCTCGTCTGAGACTTAGGTGATAAAACCTAATTAATTTTGAAGAGATGAGGGCCGACCAAGGGGTCATGAAACCGGTCCTGGCTGGTCACTGGATCAACTGACGATCGTTTCATGGAATTCCAAGTTGTTTGGAAGAGTTTGAACCTAATATGAACAAATTAGGTTAAAATGATAAAAATACATGGGACCGGCCTCTTGCAAGCCAAAGAGCCAACCTTGGTCGGTCAAGGTAGTATGCTCATGTCATCAAAGTATTCGTGTCTCAGTCCTAAGAATTTTGATATTTTCTGATGTGCATTTGAGCAATCATTTGGAAAAATATGAAGAAATCAGAGATTTTTGCTGGAATTGAGGAAACTTCATGAGATGAAGGAAAATAATAATAAAATAAAGGAATCATGAGTGTGGGACTGGCTACGGCAAAGGCATGGCCGGCCGGCCAATAAGCCCGTCCCATAGCATTTTCCCTAATTTTATTATATTTTTCATGATTTTATGAAAATACCATGAAATCAAGGAGTTTGTTGAAACTAAGGAGTTTCCTTGAAGTGAAGGAGTTTCCATGAGATGAGGGAAACAAATAATAATAAAATAAGGGTGTGGGACCGGCTTGGGCATGGTCGTCCGGCTAGGGCCTAGTCCCGTGAGTTTTCCCTAATTTTATGTATTATTTCCATGATTTGAAGGAATTTTCATAATTGGAAGGAAATATCATGAAATCAAGGAATTCCATGGGATCAAGGAAACATAAAAATAATAATAATAAAATAAGGGGCGTGTGGGACCATCTAGGGTATGACCGGCCGGCTGGGGCCCGATCCCACGAGTTTTCCTAATTTTTATTATTTTTCATGGTTTGAAGGAAATACCATGAAATTAAGGAGTTTTCATGAGATTAGGGAAATAATAATAAAATAATGAGGAATCATGAGGTGTGGGACCGGCCAGGATCAAGGCATAGCCGGTTGGCTAGTAAACACGGTCCCATGATATTTTTTCCAATTTTATATTATTTCCTTGATGCGAAGGAAACACCATGAAACTGAGGAATTTCCTTAAAATGAAGGATATTTAATGAAAGGATTTTCATAAGATCAAAGAGAATAACAAAAATATGATAAAATATAAAACTGGGCGTGGGACTGGTCACGGCACCGCCGGCTGGCCGGTGGGCCCAGTCCCTAGCGCCTTGTTTAATATTTTATTATTTATTATTTTCTTTCCTATTTTGCATAGGTTCATCGTCTCGTCGTATTTTGAAATACTCATTCGTGTGTTCAGGTGCTCATTATTGTTGAATACACTTGCACCATTTTGGTCGGGGCTTATTTGATAGTGCTCAGATGCCCGTGTGTTGAATATTTATTACTAACCCATGGAGTTCTGTTGAGAAGAACCATAAATTGAAGTAACGAAATATTATGAAAACATTGAATATTTTCCAGGGATTCAGTTAACGAATCTAATGATTTAAGAATAATTAATTGATGGCTCTATACTAGTACGATCGTCTAGGAGCATTAATTATTCAAGAATTGAGGGATATGAGCTTTTTGAAGCGTCATATATCTTTTGTATAGTCAGGGAAAATATTGTTACATCCTGAAGACGTTATTGCTCTATACGAGCAGGCAAGCTGTCTAGGAGCCGTCTAATCTTGCAATTATATATAAAAGTGATCACTGGAATTGCTCAGTATTCATGAGATATGCCGTTGCCTCAGTTGAGAGACTACACATCTACATATACTATGAGAGACAGTATTCTCAGTCAGAGATTCTCGTGGCGTGAGCTTTCACGCTTTCGATAAGAGACATGATCCTCAATACTCGTCTGATTGCTGAATCAGGAACATATACAGTTATGGGTTTACGATTTTAGCCCTTGTAAAAAATCCACCATCTACAGGATGTTCCTGATTCAATTCGGTCACAAGGTGAAGGAGAAGGGTTGATCTTAGGGAGGGAAGCGGAGAAGCTGTTTGAGATCAGAGTGTTGAATTATGAAGGTGTGTATGTTTATGACTTGTGTATCAGAAAATGGTTTCTGGATACTTGTGTTGATAACACTTGTGTTCTGTTTTTCGAAATAGATTTGAAATTCTATTTATACAAGTCATTAAGCGCACCCTAATCTCTTAGGAAGTGGAGGAAGTGAAGTAGTGGAGAAGTGGATTCGTGCGCAAGTTAGTGATTATCGTGTTTCCGTTATGAGGGAAAACTGATCACACGTTCTTCCACCACTCTCACTACTGTTAACCGTCCGTCTTTCCTGTCACGTTCTCGTAATAGACGCGTTGCACGCCGCACGCTGTAAACCGCCAGACTAATACCCTAGTAAGCATCCCCCAGTTTGTGACATGTTTGATGTCTCGAATAAGTGGGTCAAGTCGTGGGACCTGCCGCGGAGAATAGCATGGTGCTATTAGGTGAAACAACTAAGTTGTTTATGAGGCCAATATAAAATACGTATGTATTCGATGCATGTGAAGCATCGCTTTTAAGCAACTCAAACTAATCGATGTGTATGAAGCATCGTTGTTTTAGAGCTCGATTGAATAAGTCGCGGATGAACGTCTTAAAGGAAGCAGCATGATCGACCACTCTTGGGTGATCGTTTGGTGGCTCTAGGGACCCACCATCAGTTGGTTGATCACTATTTGTGGAAGAGGGATGATCAGTGATTATGGCGTCATCCTCCTGGCTTCCTAGAATTCGATCTAAACCGTCCGACCAAGCTAGCAAAGTTGGTCAGACAAGATGATTTGCGGCAGTTGAATGCTGCCGCTAATTATTATTTTTAGGATTTCAAACTGCCAACCAACCCCTCTTTGAGCGTGCGTTCTGGGACATCGAGCCCTTGTTCAAACAGGCCGGTCAGCTATGTATATAGGTGGGTCAACGGTGATCACACTGACATCTTCGGGGCGCCTGAGATTGAATCTAAGCCGTTCAACTAGGCCGACGAAGATGGATGGTCGCGATTGATTTGCGACAGTAGGGTGTTGCCGCAAACGCAATTTTAGGGTTTTCAAAGCAGCGCGTTCAAGCTACTTTGGGAAAACGATTTGGCATGTTCCGGTTTTGCCATGGAGAGGTTGATAGACCAAGGGAGAAGTTTGTCCAACGGTGAACGCATTGGCACTTCTTTGGTTGCTCGAGATGTGATCCAAGCCGTCTAACTAGGCCAGCAAAGTTGGACGGTCATGATCGATCTGCGACAGCTGTGTATCGCCGCAACTCAAATTAGGGATTTGCTCACAACGCGTTTGCTCAAGTTTGGGCGATCGATTTAGCGCCCTATAGGCTTGCCACCGGCAAGTCGATTGTTCAAGGGGAAAGTGGGGACGCCAATGATCACTATGATACTTCTTTAATCGTTTGTAGGAAGATCTAAGCCGTCCAACTAGGCTGGAAAATTTAGACGGTCGGGATGTGTTTTGAGACTCTTCTTAACAGTCTCAGCTCGTTCGAGCTATTTTGTACAGCGCGATCACCCATATTTGGGGGTCGGCGTTCAAAGCGCTTGTGGCTGAGGGTATGGGACTCGATCGACAAGGGCACTAGTGGGCCCGTCGATGGTCACTGCGGTGATTCCCTAGTTCTGTTAGGAGTAAGCTATGCTTGTTAAATCGTGTGGCCAAGTTGTGTGGCCGTGATTATTTTTTGAGACTGATGTGAACAGTCCAGATTTTCTTTAAGGAATTTAAACGCGTTCGATCGCGCCAACTTTTAATTAAAAGGTGTGTGAACGTGCTAATGTCTTTGTCAGAGGGTGGTGTAGCCTATGTGGTTGTTTTCATGCAGGTCTCAATACTGACACTTCGGGAGATTCATGCTACTCCGTTGCGAGTGAACATTAATCGTCATGTCATGCCAATATTGAGAGTTTGGTTGGGGAATGTAGCATAAGAAAACACTAGGCAGACCATGCATTAGTCAATAATGCTGGTGCAAGATAAAATTTATAGAATATTTGGGATTATTGCTACATGCACCATTCTAAGTAAATTTTATATACATAAATATATTGAATTGCTCAATACATATATGAGCGAAGAGGCTTAGGCACTCAACACTTTTAAATGGCTCCATTTCATTAGTGAATAATGCAACTAGGAGCTTAAATACTCATTAGGATCTATACTAGTGAACAATTCATCTAGGAGCTTGAGTTTCAATACAATATGAAGAGCGGCATCGACACTCATCAGATTTTGATATATTCTTCAAATTCCTTGCGGAACATAGACATATCAAGGTCTATTACTTCCGGGTCAGGTAGATAGACTTTTACAATTTTCGCCCTAAACTAAAAATCACCATCAACATTAAGTCCCATGCTTAGCACGTAACAGTGACATTGTTGCGGGGTAAGCACTAGATGGTGACAGACGAAAAACAAAACCAATAAGATGAAGTAGATAGATGTTACCAAAGGTATATCACTCGGTTTGAACTTCCTTTGCAGTCGTACTGGTGAAGCAGCTTTCAATCAGGGGCGACCAACAAATTACCGCTCTTGCTCATCAATGGTAGGAAAAAGAAAGCGGCATGTCCGGTCAAGTCTTTGGAGCTCAACTAGATTCTCTAAATCCCGTTCGTATGAGCGAGAGGAAGAAAACCTTTCCAGATTTAAAATTCCGTCGGGTGTAAAGGGAGCTTATGCTCTTTCCTGTTTTGCACGAACATCAAGACCCACCCATCTTCATGTACACCAAACAACAGCAAGGTAAGTCCATCTCTTCTTCGTATTCTTAATGTGAGTGCAATATCCATGTTTAATTCGATGTGATTGACTTTCTTTGTTAGCAGCGGTAGAGCGAGTATCAACAACAACAAAGCAATCTGGGGATATTTCTGCTACTAAGCCAAGGGAAATTAATGATTCCAAAGACACGCCCAATATGGATGATGAATTCTTCGAAGTGTCCTATACGATTGTTAGGACTCATCTTAATCACGTGATGATTCTTCTTCCTGGACCAGAGGGTGTAGAAGTTGTACCATCGATCTTCTCTGGAATATGTAATTTCTGTCTCCAGCCTCTCCAGTAAATTTCAAAATTTTCCGAACTCCGTTGTGCTCGATTGCAAGA
Source organism: Papaver somniferum (assembly GCF_003573695.1). NCBI lineage: Eukaryota > Viridiplantae > Streptophyta > Magnoliopsida > Ranunculales > Papaveraceae > Papaver > Papaver somniferum. Next base: position 49,066,690 of record NC_039364.1, read on the forward strand.
AGCCTTGACTTTAAGTTGTTCGGTGGTCGTATGAGTGGTATCCTCTAGGCAAGGTGGAGGCAGTCCCCAGGGGAAATAGGTTCTGTCAGAGAGGATTGTAGGTGGCGCTCGAGCAGCTACAGTGATCTTCAATTCTTCTGATGTACGTGTATGTACATGTTTTGCTCTGTTTGACTGGTTGAATTATCTAGATAGCTTTGAACTAATCTTACTCAACTTCTTTCGTAGTTTTAATGCTTTGAGAAGATGAACGCCCTTGTTGGATTTACATGTATCCGGGATGACGTTGCAGGAAGAACTGAGAGGTAATGGAGGCAACCGACGATTTTGAGGACGTGACTGCTCCCTCGACCCTCAATTTGATGCTCCTAATGTAAATCACGTGTTAATTGGGGGGTTCAACGCGTCAGCGAAGTATGCTGAATTGTACGCCCGAATATTGAAGAAGTATGGACACATTTCCATGACCAAATGTGTAGTATGATCAGGCATGCTGCTTCTGGATGAGTGATCGAATATCGGAAGTATCCTCAAGACATGTGTGTAGACTTCGAATTTTTAATGTTTCCTGGTTATGTGAAGGGATTTCCAAAATCCGAAATTTGCGAACTGAAACGGATAGGATTTCTTCCATGAATCTCATTAATCATAAATCGGAATTTGAAAAACTGTATCAGGAGTTGAAGTTAAAGCAGGCTACTCTTCGGGGTATTAAAAGTGTTTTCTCTAAAAAAGATGAAATGTTGCTGAATGATTTCCCTTGAATGCCTTTATTTCCTTACCGGCACTTTTCCCTTTAGTTTTTTTTGAAAGACGAGACGTTCTTTTGTGGTTTGATTTGGTTTTGAACAGGTAGGCGGCTGCTCTTGAAGAATAGAGGTTTTTGTTTTGTGAAAGAAATGGTGTTTCACTGAAATCTTAACTATGAATGCAAATTGGTGCAAACATTTTGGATGAATTGTAAGTATTGTATGAAAACAAGGGAATACTAGGGAAATGTCAATATAATGTTTCAGGAACTGACGTGAGCTATCTAGTGTGTATTGCTAATCCTCCTAGTTGTCAGTACCAAGGAGTTTGCAATAGTCACCTTGTTTAATTTCAGAAACTAGGTAAGGCTCCTGATACTTGACCTCTGGACCTCTTATCCTCGATCGAGACTTCTTCTAAACATTTGATAAAATATTGACAGGGACCAGCTTCCTCTTCGCATCGCCTAGTCGCAGTTGGGTTGACGATTGGATCAAGTCCCAGTTCTTGATGAGATGAGGATTAACAGACTGTAAAAGAGGTTGTTCGAGAAGACTTACTCGTGCGTTTGAGCCTCTGGATATACGATATGGCGCTTCTGGACTTCCCTTCGTAGTCTCTGCGTTAATCATTGCTTTTCCCAACTCGACATCTCTAAGATAAGCAGTGGTTAAGAGTCCCCAGCCGCTTATGCCAATCATGTCTTCCAGAAGAGATTTAGGTCTGGGGGAAGCTTCATCGATCGAAGGTAGTCGCTTTCCTGATACAACACAATTTAGAGCGGCAAAAATATCTTGACGTTGTGCCTTGGAGAAAAAGAGAATTTCACACACATGTTCCATGGTTGACTGCACAGTTTTGTAGACGGGGTCCCCAGAAAGCATGCAACAGCTTCTAATAGGAGGATGGTATTTGTATACTCCTTCAATGCCTGGTTGAAGTTCCCCTGAGTCGATCTTCTCCTGGAAAATGTGCTTCAATTTGTTGCAGTCACTTGTAGGATGGTTGACAAACCTATGGAAGCGGCAGTACTTGGGATCTTCCATTTCTTGTTTAGTTGGAGGACATTTGACACGAGGTAGCTTGACGACTTCATCTTATATCCATACCTCCAAGAGTTCAATCACCTCTTCCATTGGAAAGGGAAAATCTGGGAATGATGGAGTCTCATTTGACCTATGTGAAATGGGAGTCGGACGCTTAGATTGTTGATAGTTGTTCCCCGGATGCTTTCTCTTTCCACCCTCACTAGTGATTAATTGGAGGTTGGGTCTTTTATTGGAAGGACACCTGCTTTCCTGAACATCTTTACGAGTTTCTTCATTCTAGGAAGGTTCGGATCGACTGAGTAAAGCAACATCGGATCTCTTAGCAGCTTCTGATGCAATATGAGAATTGATACTTTCCAGGAAGGACGCACATAATGAAATCACCTTTTCATTATGAAGACTCTGATGAGAACGTGCTAAATCCCACGAGTCTTCTTTCTGAGTTTGAGGAAGCATCTCTCGATCTTCATGAGCAGACAAGTTAGGTTGGTGGCTACTTTTCCATTCAACACGATCATAGGCTTAATCTTCCTCACCAGGAATAGGAATATGAATCTTGGAAGAAGGACTACTACCATCAATATTGATCCAAAATGGATTGTCGGTGGTGTTTCCTTCAGAATGAATGCATGTTGGTTCCTTTGATAGTTGATCCGTGAGGACTTTGAAGAGCGCAAATACTCCGTCCTGCGTCTTGACAATAATAGCTTGATTCCTGACAATATCATTCAGGACTTTCATCAAATCATGAATAGTTGTCAAATATCGAGACTCCATAGCCTTGACAAGGGTTTTGAATGAAAGAACGGATTCATGAATAAAACAGCTGCTGTAGGAGCTGAAAAATTTATACTTTTGACTGATGTTGCCGGAATCCTTGAAGATCGAGATGATCCAGGAAGTTTGGTGAAGGAAATTGATATCAAGGGGGTGAGAAAAATGATAGACGAAGGGAAGATAGCTGGAGGGATGATCCCAAATGTTACTTGCTGTGTTAGGTCACTTGCGCAGGGAGTTCGTACTGCGAGCATCATTGATGGGAGACTCCCACATTCGTTGCTCCTGGAAATTCTCACTGATGAAGGAGCTGGAACGATGATTACTGGATAACATGTATGCTGGTGCTTTGTTAGGTACGGTTACTTCTGTTCTTCGTTCAACATTTTGTTTTACATGGAAATGTAATAGGATTTCGATGGGTGTTATAACCCTTGTATGATAAAGTAATGTGTCAGCTCCGTGTGAAAGAGTGTGTCTCAACTTAACAAGCTTAAAGTTTGAAATGTTATATCTGACAGTTTCAAGGCACCCGTCTGTGTCTTTGTTTACGCAACTAATAAGAGTTTAAATCTATTCTGTTTGAGTTGTCTTTGATTCTTTTCTGAAACCTCCTCTGGATCTAGGTTTGTTCTGATAATCTTGATACTTGATATTGCATCCGCCTACTTGGTTGTAATTTTTTGAATTTATTTCTGTGCTTTAGCCTTTCCAACTTGTTCTTAATATATGCTTGTTTATTCTCTTTGAATAGCTTAAACTGCATCATTGCATATTAGAAGAAAACTAGATGGACATGTTTGCTTCTGATGCTATTTTCACTTCCATCTCGCCATGTTAAATTATTATTGAAGCAGAAATCTTATTAGAAGGAAAAGAAATAGAAAGATAAAAGCCCTATTATGGAAAAACACCCAGAGTTTAGTATAACCAATGAGAAAATCTATGTTGCAGACTTTATGTGAATTGGGTGAAGTTTTTCTGGAAAGGGTAGATTAAAGTATGTCAGCAGTCACATTTTCACCATTTTGTTTCTCAATCTTAACTTGTGTCTGAAAGTGGCAGCTGATTTCTTGTGGTTTAATGGTTGAATCAGGTTACTTATGCAAACAACAAAACAATTGTCAGTATGTGACGATGGGTTCTCCGTGTTGCAGGTGTTAGAGAGAACAGTATTGCACTGTCTGGGAATCTTTTTTAACAAAGGAAGACCATTATGTAGATGCATGCAATGTCCCAGATGGGTTTTACTTTGTCAGGTGTGAGGAATATACCAGAGGTGTTGGGAGCTTTTTTTTTTAACGAAGGAGGATGTGAAGATGAGATGAAATGCCCCTTAAGCTTGGTCTTCGACTTTCAAACTTATGAACTACTAAAAATATAAGATCGGGTTTCTAAAGCTAGTGCAAATATTTTATGGAAAGAAAAGTGATTTTTAGAGAACCATTTCATGGGCGTAGATTCATTTTTAGAGAACCATAAGTTATCCTTCTAATATTTCTATTTTCTAGTCTGTCTTTCATCACTACAAGCATACACATTTCTCATGGAGACTGAATGATGAAAAGAATTCTCTTGCATGTGCAAGGATTGATCATTCTCAAAATATCAGATTCACAGTGGGCTAATGAATAATGCAGGAGAGTTTTAATAGAAGGAATTTCTCCTAAAAGTTATCTGGAAATCCTGTCAGGCTTTGCCCAACAAAAAGCAAATGCTGTGAATGATTCAGATTGGTATCAGATTTAGAGGCCGCAGCAGCAACCAAAACCCCACATAAAACCTGAAGAATGATTATCTTTTGAACCTCTATTTCTTATGATAATTTAAGAGACTAATAAAACAAAAAGAGGGTAACATCAGAGACGCAACCGTTTTCAGTTTTCACCATTTTAATTCATTCATAGGTAATGAATAAAACACACAGGAGGTTCAACTCCAACATCCAAAGGACGAAGCTGGATAATCAGTTCATTACACAGCTTATGCCAATACAGAATCCAAAAATCACAAACAACAATGTTACATGGATATGCCAATATAGAAACCAAAATTCACAGACTAGAGTGTAACAATGGAAGCAAAGGAAGATGTCTAAAAAGACAGTGATTTCGAGGTGGGATGCTAACAGTTAAGCTTCCGATGTCTTAAACAAAGTCTCAACCTCATCAATGATTTTTCGAGCTTCATCCAGTTCTGGGCCATCCTGTTGATTTGGTTCTTCCAACTGTGCCTGAAAAAGTAGAATATGTTTTAAGAGACAATGAACACAATTACAGAACTTATGAGCCGCCTATTGACTAGGACGTGCAGTTGATAGACTGTGGATCATGCAGCCTTTTTGCATTAGGGCGACTTGTTATTGATGTTCGAATGAGTTTTCAGAACTAGGATACAGTCCAAAAATCTGAATATCTGCCTAATACATGGAAGATTTAGTTTTAATTTCAAATATTGAATTTGAATACAGTTCGAGAGACCCATCTCTAAAAAACCCCTAGCTAAACCCTCTTCTTTTTTTTTTCTTTTTTTTTTTGCATATTTTGTTTAGAAAAATACCAGGGTTTCTTTGATGTCAGCTAGTGAGGTCTCCAAACGCTTGCGGCAATCTGGAATCATCATTCTGGATTCAGCCAAAACGTTCTCCTGATACAACATTTTGAGTAAAATCAAGTAAGATCACAACTAATACAGTACAATATAAGACTTCAAGTCTCGGTTACAAACTGAATTTTAATGAGACAGCTCTGTAGTTGGAATTTATACAAGCAAAATTATGCAAACCACGTTTAACACCGAAACTACATTCAGTTGACCTGTTTCAGAACGATTCACAAACTGAAATTCGATTTGCATTAATTCACCATTTAATACCAGCAATTGAAAGATAACTAGATGCCTTTAGCTGTCTCTCGCTCGCCAGTAATTAGTGATTTCAGGTGCAAAATGGAGAATGAATAAACTAAAGTAAAATCTTGGTAGAGCCTCTCTGTTGAGATGTTAAAGTCGTCTTGGAGTTGAACCCATGACCTAACATCAAATTTCGCTTACAATTTGTAACAATTATCTACTAATGACTCCTCCATTGCTAATCAAAAAAGACAATAGGCATAATTTCTTAAGTATATTTGGCGCAAGAAAACTCCAATAGTTATAAAGTACACAGCAATATAATTAACCCAGAAGATTATTAAGCACACATGAGTTACCTATGCATCTACAGCAATTCTACAACAATGCAATTTTCACTGCAATTAGTAATAAACTACACCTAAAAACCCTTAAGACAACTGGTGAAATGTACCTGCTGTTTAAGATCATAAGGATCAGCTCCTTTCTCTTTCATGTCAGCAGTTTTACTAGCTTCTCTCTCCACTTCTTTTTCATACGAGTAAAGTTCTTTAAGAACACGCTTACATGTACCTGTCTTGATCTTCAAATTTCTAAGAGTTGCCATTATAACACTGCATCAGGATCAAATCAAATGAGTAATTAATTTCCATTAATCAATCACTCCAGTAAGAAAATACACTGAAATGTCTGAAGATATTTGAACTCCAGTCTAGGGTTTCTAAGCATAAGAAGTAGAAACGATACTGAACCAAACCCTAAGAAAAATTAGTTATAAATTAAAGTTTAATTGAAGTAACTGATCAAATCATAAACAATAACCAATCAACATTAACATTTTGAAAATTCCAAACCTAAAATTCTTCAATATCTTTCTTTCTTCTTGGGAGAGTGAATGAGTAAGAGACCAAGAGTGAGAATGGAGATCGTCATATATAAAGGAACACAACTTGTGTCTGCCCCTCATTAAAATAGCGGGTGTCAATATAAAACGAAAAATGAAAATATACCGAAAGGGTATTTTTTTTCTTTTTCCGGCGGTTCCTTTCTTTGTTCTTGTTCATAAACAACTTCTCCAGAATATTCGAAAATTTCTTGTGGGAAAAATGCATACAAAAAGAAAGTTAGATTCTCAGACAGAATTTATTTATTTATTCATTTTGGTATATCTTCTCTGCAACTATTGGTCAGCATCAGCATCTCTTCTCCAAACAATCTAAGGGTTTCAGACATTTCTGGTACTTACCTAGCTCTATTTTGTTACACTCTTATGAAAATGCAGTTTCTTGATTGAATCATTTTCAAATACAATGATTTTAGAATTTCCTGAAAAAAACAGTTAAACCCTGTTTCCTATTACTAGTTTCACAGACGGGGTTTTCATCCTTATTTTTTCGTGCAAGGTTAGTTCGAATTGACCTTCATGACTATAGGCGAAATTGAATAAATTTTCTTAGGAATTTAGGTTAACAGAATCATGATTTCTTAGAAAAAATCATGTAATAACCAATTATTCACTCGACTCTATGATCCTTGATTCGTTTTAAGCACAAGGGTGAGCAAGGCCAATGAGCTTGAACGACCAACTACCTGTATATAAGATTGCACTGGACTCGGTTTTGTGGTTACCGTGTCGTCTCAACGGCCAGTGACCTTTTTATACTTATGCAGTATTCCCAGTGTTTTGTATATTGTCAATTCTGCCAACATGTTTCTGACAGAATTTTTCAATTGATGGACATTTTATCCTTTTTCTTTTTCCATTCTGGAAGTCCCACCGCCAATGGACAGTTTATTTTCTGGGTCATGGTTCTTATTTTCATATTTAATGCTTCTTTTGTATGCAGTAATTTGGTTGAAGTTTTGTGAAGACGCCATAGTTTGGTCCTTGATGTCCTACAAGATTGCTTTAATAACAGTTAATATATAGGCTCAAGTTTTTGCTGTCAGTGTACTTCCTGCACTGTCCTTGTCTATGCCTCTATTGAAGACGAGTGTTAAAGATATAGCTGCGTGTGGAGCAGTTGGAGAAGGGTTGTTAAAACATGATAAGCTTTCCCGTAAAGGTGCAAGGACTAATTTACCTCATCTACCACTTGAAGAACATTGCAATCTCCCTCAAGCACAAAGTGTGAGCTCATCTGTTTCAAAATCGAGCTTTCAGATGTTGTCTTATCCATCAAAACTTGGTCTCTCTCTGAAGAAAAATGGCAAAAGCAAGAGCCTCCAAGTAGTCCTTGATGGCCTTCGCAAACCAGAAGATGAAGAACGTGTTGAATCCTTTCGAGAGTTGCTTTCGTTGGATGGTGAACGAACTAATAAACATGATGATTATCATACCCTTTTACGGTAAAGTTTCTTCCCAATCTTGTGAAATATATAACTGGCTGTTCTGTTTCATAGCTGTGCATTTTGTAAAATATGTCCGAAAAACCAAAAAAGAAAAATAAGGCAATAAAAAGAGAAATAATCCAATATTGCTGCTTTCACTTATAAGCTTCCGTTGAGCTGTTGATCTTCGGCAGTTGGTGCAGATTTCTGCATTTGGAGATGTGTAGGAACCTCATCCAACCGTAAAACCAGTTCTCATACTCCCTTGGATGTTCTGGCCCTCTCCTGTTATCTCCCTTGTTAAAAAATGAATAAAGATGTTTGAAGCAGAACTATTATATTGTGGAAGCAGTTTATCTTTCAGTCATTTCGATGGGACGATAAATGAGAGCTGAAATCCAAGCGATGGTATAAAAATGGCATTCTATTATTGATTCTCTTAAATGTGTTGCAGTTTCTTAAGGATGAGAAGTTTTGACCTACAACAAGCCAAAGATATGTATCTAAAAATGCTCAAGTGGCGTGAGGAATGTAGGGTTGATTTAATTTCTAAGGTGGATACTAACTTTTTTTCATATGTATAGGTTTTCTTGAGAACCACCATCTTCTTCGCATAGATAGTGTATTATATAATGATGAAGCCATGGTTTTCCATCTTTAACTTATCAAAGCTATTTGTCACTACCTCACAGGTTTCATTTTGTTCGATGATATTCTGCAGGAATTTATATTTGATGAGTATCTGGAAGTTAAGAGTTGCTATCCACATGGATATCACGGGGTTGACAAATTTGGCCGGCCATTATATATCGAAAGGATAGGGAAGATAGATCTTAATGCACTTTTCAAAATAACTACAATTGATCGTTTTGTCAAGTATCACATTTCTGAGCAAGAGAAGACGTTAAATTTGAGATATCCTGCATGTTCTGTTGCAGCTAAGAGACATCTAGCGTCCACCACAAGTATCCTCGACGTGAAGGGTGTGGTGAGTATATCTGTTTGATTTTATTGAAGACCAAGAAACTTGCCAAAAGGGGCTTCATAGTTGCATTTACGTGTAACTTATGAGTCCATAAATTAATCGTAGCTTGTGGAATGGTCAATTACTCTGACAGTAATGTGGAACTCTGGTCACGTACATTACAGCACATCCCATATGTGTACTGATTTTTTTTCTTCATATCTTTGTATTGCATCTGTGAGTCCCTTTAAGATGAGAAGTTTGATCCGATAACTTTGAAATATTCTTGTATATGCTTGTGTGTGTATATCATACTCTGTACACGACAAAGGCCCTTTTAGGGACTGGGTTGGTCTGAGGGTCAGACAAATATAGTCTAAATTAAAATGTAGTGATCTAAGCTGATATTTGTTGTGTAGGGTATGAATAACTTCTCAAAGCATGCCAGAGAACTATTTGCAGAAATTCAAAAGATTGATAGCAGTTATTATCCAGAGGTATATATCATAGCTTTGTGTTTTCTGAGGTATTCTATGGATCCTTTTTAGAATTCCCTTTGTCAACTCAACGATTACTCTTGTTTTCTCAGACTCTTCATCAATTATTTATCGTGAATGCTGGATCAGGGTTTAGGGTCTTGTGGAGAGCTCTCAAGGCTTTTCTTGATTCAAGAACGATAGCCAAGATTCAAGTATATTCCAATTTTCAACCTATCTACTTTTGTGTTTAGGCGACAAAGTTGAAATGGAATCTCAAATATGGCTATCCTTTGGTATGGAAAATTTAGTTGTCCAAAAATTGATTTCAGGTGCTGGGAAGCAACTACCAGAGCTACCTGACTGAAGTTATTCACCCAAGGTACATTTTCTGGGCAGAAGAAACTCCCTAAGTATGTGAATGTGTTTCTCCATCTAAAGTTTTATCCTCATTGAAAATTTTATATTATCTAATTATGCAGCAATTTGCCAAGTTTTCTTGGTGGAACTTGCACATGTAGTGAATATGGAGGTTGTTTGATGAATGATAGAGGACCATGGACTGATCCGCAAGTTACTGAACTGTTGCAGGCAATATCTCATTCGTTGTTATATTCTTCTCTGAACATTAAGTATCCACTTTCACTTTCTTGCATCCTTCTTGTTTATTTGAGGTGCATGTTTGTAATGTTTGTCATAGGCAAATGGCGAAATAGAAGCGCCACTCATTTGTGAGAACAATACCAGTGTGGTTGCAGATGACCACAAGGATTTAGAGAAACACATGCAAACTAGTGAGCATGATGAGGTTGTCATCACCTCGAAAGGTCTTCCTCTGGCAGCAAGACCTGAAAACACCAAGATGGTGACCTACACAAATTTCCATGGTTTAGCCTTCTGGGGAACGAAACTCCGTGACAATTTCTGGTGTTTCTTCGCTGTCACCATCTTGTTTATGCTTTCCTTTCTTTTGAGGAATTCAATGGCACATCGTTTGAAACAGGAAGTGGTTATGAAGCAGCTAAAAGAGCTTATAAGTCAGATCAAAGAGTTTAAGGAGCTTTCTTCCTCGGTAAGTGCAAATGGTAATCAATTGGCTTGTTTAATTTTTGAATCTTAATCTCGTATAGATCATGTTGTTGATAATTTCATTGCAGGATGGAGGTTCAGTTACAAAAACAAGCAACACAAACTGAAAGTGTGATCAAGTACATTCAAGGGTGTATCTTTATATGGGAAATACATATTGACTTAGCATTTATTTCACAAGTCAGTTGTACAAGAAAATGAAGAACAACTGAAATTTCTATTTTATCATTTGGTGATGGTCCCCTAGAATTATATATCTCTACATTAAAGAAATACCAGAATTTCGTTATTCCTATCGTAGTTTAACAAGTTTCACATAGTTTGTACTAAATCTAATTGTTCTTAATCAGAGAATGTAACATTCACGTTTACAAACCCATCTGTTTCTGTATAACAAGTTAGGATGAGGATTTTCCCTTCATTGTTCACTGATTAAGCAATGCAGCACAGTAAGAGTATGAAGCCCAAGACATAAAATCTCATTACACTTATAAAGGGTAATCCATTTTATCGATTCTCAGCTCTAACTTTACATTCAGTTTACTTGAAAGTATAAAAAAAAAAGCAAGAGTAAACATATTCCTTAACATTCATGTGTTTTTTGCTCAAAAGTTGAATTGGTGACGGAATGTATCTTCTTTTTTCAGCAGTCTCACCTCAGCTTTTGATGACTCCAGTGATGACAAATTTTTCAGGAAGGCCAATTTCTGTACCAACCAGCCCATGCAGAGACTAATCCACTAATCCCAAGAGTGACAGCATGGTTGCAGAATGGATTTGGCTCGATTTCAGCCAACGCGATGATAAGGTCAGCTAAGTTAGCAGACATTCCCATCAATCTCATCACCCTATCTTCTTTGATTTTCTTCAGACTCTTCTCCTTTGTCTCAACTTCCTCTGTTGAATTACTATCTTTCAGAACTTCAGATTGCAGGAGAAGTTTCTTCTGCATTTTTAGTCCTTCATTTATCAGAATGAAGTCTGTTATAATGAAGAAAACATAGCCAAAAGCTTCCCCAAAAGCAGAAGTATAGCTCATCCGTTTAGCTAACCTGGCATCAATAACTCCTATTCTTGATAACCATAAGAAGTGATCAAAGAAGAAATAAACCATCTCTCCAGCATTGGCAAGAACTGCAAGTAACTGAAAAGTAGGGGAAGAACCGGGATTTCTTCGGAGTGCATTGAAGCCAGTAAGGAACCGACCTGATCGAAATGCTTTACGGCTAAGACCGGAAGCAACTTCCCATTTTTTGGCCCGGTCAGCAAAATCAGGATGGGTTGATTCAACATGCCAATGAACAAGTTTTGAAACATATTGAAAAGTTTTCACAAGTTTATCTATACCATCTCTCTTTGCCAGAAAGATTACTAGCTTATCTAGTGTATCATTCATAGCTTCTCGGTTTCTGGTAATGCTGTGAACCTTGCTGATAGAATGGTTTTATCGGGGTTTCAAAATTAAAACCCATTGAAAACTAAGGGACGCCACAGGTTTCTTTCCGGATAATATTTAGTGTCTGGCTCTTGTTGGATTTGTTTTTTCCATTTTTTTTTAATAAATTTGTTTTTGTTTGTACATAGAAAGACTCTGAAAAATAATAATGTACCGATGTTTTTTACATTCACGCATAACATACCTTTGGAACTTGTGTTCTTAGTCATACAAGATAGCATTTCAGAGGTATATGAAGTCGGCAAAGAAGAGTTAAAATACGGCACAGAGCCTCAACGTGCGACGTAAGTTCTGGCCAACGGCTGAGTTCTGGACAAAACTTTACCGGCATAGGGCTGAAAATTCAGCCCGCCTAAGAAGGAGGTGTAAATTACGAAAACACCTCTTTTTTCAATTATCAACGTTACCCTGCTCCTCTCAGAAAACATATTCAAGAATTTCTCCATCAAAAAACAAAAAAGAGTTAAAGCTTTTCCATTTCCCTTTCTCTGCTGCAATTCGAAGAGGTAATTTATTGTTTTCGTTCATCATCTTCGATTTGTACTAAGTTATAATTTCACAAAACCCATATTGTTCAACTGCCCTAATTTTCTTCTCAGAGCATGGTTATATGTTCATTCACTTAATTGTAGATTGTTGTTTCATATTTGATGAATTCAATTCTAGCATATTCAATTGTTTTTTTCTGTTTTGTTTTTTTGGATTATTGTGGAGAATATTGTCTCAACTACATTAGAAAGTAAAAGAAAAGGGGATTTTCAAAAAGTGAAGAGATTCTGACTTATGTGAACTTGCACTTCTCTAACTCAAAACCCTTCAAAGGAATTCTAATTGAGATAGCAATGAATTTTCCTAGCTGAAAATAATGATGTTTAGGAAAGAATTGGAGGATGACCTCTTGGCGAGGCGTCGTCTTCACAGATGTTGTCACATAGGTCTTTGTTTATGGCAACTCAGTTACTGGGTTTTGAAATTACATTATTTTTCTGGTGTATGGCGTTTATGATGTTCATTTTGCTGGGATAGTAACTTAAAATGATCAAAACTTTGTACGTGAAGTATAGTTCCGTTGCACTGACATGATTTTTTGCCCCCTGTTGCTAATTTTTGAGCTGTGCAGATTAGGCAATGGCATCGCTATCTTCTCCGCCACCACATATAGTGACAACTCATGTTTCTCGACTTCAGTTGTTAAAACTTGGATCATGGAAGGTACAGAATCCTCGCCATGGCCTCACCTTTCCCCATATGCGCCTGAAACATTTTCCTATTCTTAGCAACAAAATGTCCTCTTGGGAGCCATCTCCCTTCCCATTTTCCCCCAAGGACGACGAAGGTAGGAACTTCCTAAAGGAACCTGATAACACTTTTGAATCTATGGATGTGAAAGATATGCTAAAATCATCGCTTTCTGATGATGAAGATGTTGTAGAGGAGAAATCCCAACCATCTGTGCAACTTCAACCTCTTAAATGGCCGATGTGGCTTTTAGGGCCTTCGGTTGTTCTCGTTACAGGAATGATACCCACTTTATGGTTACCGTTATCCTCTGTATTTCTTGGTGCAAATACCGCCAGCTTACTGTCCTTGATAGGGCTTGACAGTATTTTCAATACTGGTGCAATCCTATTTCTCCTCATGGCGGATGCATGTGCTCGACCAAAAAACCCTACACAGATGTTCAATAGCCAGGCTCCTCTCAGTTACAAGTTCTGGAACGTACTTGCGAGCATAGTCGGGTTTCTGATACCTCTTCTGATGTATTTTGCTTCTCACAAAGACTTAATTCAACCACAAGTATCTTTCATATCGTTCTCTGTTCTACTTGGACCCTATCTTCTTCTTTTATCTATACAAACGCTGACAGAGATGCTGACCTGGCATTGGAAATCCCCCGTGTGGTTAGTGACCCCAATTGTTTATGAAGCATATCGAGTTCTGCAGTTGATGAGGGGTTTAAGGTTGGGTGTGGATATTGGTGCACCTACTTGGATTATGGCGAGTATGAAAGGATTGGTTTCTTGGTGGATACTGATACTTTGTATGCAGCTTATGAGGGTAGCCTGGTTTGCTGGATTTGCAGACCAAGCTCGACAACAAACTTGAAATTAGAATGAAAATGCTTTTCTTCTATTACTGTAGGTGTAAAAGGATCTAGCCGTAAAATTGAATAAATTGTGAAATTGTATAAGCTTGCATGGTGTATGAGTTATACTCTTCTGTGTCGCCAAAATGATTTACTGTTACTGTATAGTCATCTGATTTCCATCAGTTTGATAGCCTCTAATTAATTTCTTGTAAATGAACAAGAATTGTGTTCCTGCTGTGGGAGTAAATTTGTTGAGGTGTTATGAAAAAGTCTTTCTGATTGTTATCAGTAGATCTGAGCACTGCAATTTAGACTGGAGTTTCACTTGCTCAGTCTTTCTTCCAAAAGTGGAGGTTAAGGACCTTAGCCTCAGTGTGGTATAACATTATCTGTTCAACCGAGCTTTCACAACCAATTGCCATATTTGGCGGTCATCTTGAAATATCAAATATCGGATCCTGATATCCAAAAAAATTGGGACATCCTTCTGTTTTGGCGCACTAGTGTCTTTTTTTTTTTTTTTTTTTGCTTTTTAACAACCAAAAGTTTTATTAAAAGGTAGAAACCGTACAACAAATTATGGTGCAGATTTACGATACCGTATTGAATTTTAGACTTCAAAATTATACTATTAGAATCATTTATCTTTTTTATCCTACACCATTTCACTAGTTTATCCGCTTTCCCGTTACAATCCCTACGCACATATTAAATATCTACATTAATATTATTACACAAAAAAGTTGGCACATCCTTTAGAATAGTTTTTGTTCTCCGGTCGCAAGCTGATAGCATGTTGTTCAAAAAATTTACTGCATCTTTACAATCTGCTATAATCTTTACGTTGTTAACATTCAGCTCCTTCGCCCATTGAAATGTTCTCTGTATAGCTAGGCCTTCTGCTGATGTTGGTCGTGTTGTAGATCCTGAAAAGAAATAAATATCAACAATATTGTTGTTTGACCAGTAAATTATCCCAATCCCATAAGATCCATCCTCTTCATCATAAGATGCATCATAAAATGTCGTGTTTTATTTCTTCAAAAACCTCCTTTGTCCATCACGTTTCCTTTTTTATTCTTTTAAATATTGTTATTTCATACTGTTTCTTCCATTCTTCCAAAAAAAATTGGATTCCTTTTATATACTCCATAGAGTCTGGCTTAGCTTTATTAAAGTTGACCTCATTTATGTGATTCCAAATCTTCCAGCATATGATACCGAATATTTCTTTCCATAACTCAGATGAGAACCAAGATCTAACCCAAGTAAAAAGTTCTCCATTATAACTTGTCATTTGAATACAATAACAAATCAAACAGCTCTCGTGAAGTTGCATGAGGTAAATAAATGAGCAGATGTTTTTATCTGATTAGTATTACACAACAGACAAAAGGGTTCTACTACTGCATTCATTTTTGCTCTTAAAGGTAACACATCAATTACCATTTTCCAGGTAAACAAAGTAACTCTGGGAATTGTTTTCAAATGTCAAGTACTTTTCCAAATTTATCCATACTGTTATGATGCTCATGCGAAAGAATCATATATGTTGATCTAATAGAAAATTCACCTGCCTTTGTACCTAGTCATCTCAATCTATCCTGATTGTGTGAGTTTATGTAGATATTCTTTATTCTGGCAGCTATATTTGTAGGGAGCACAGAATCAATTAAGCACATATTCCAATTACCATGTATATCAATAAGATCAGAGACATAACCTAAATCATCATGCTGCCAATTATTCTATACACCTGTTTTAGGTATCCAATTATATTTTGAAATTTGAAAGTTTCCCCCATCACCAATATCCCATATACTGTTATTTTTAATAACTTCTAAATGTTTCCTAATACTCGTCCAGATCTAAGAGGCAATGTAATAACTGCTCTTATAAAAAGGATGCTTTCCCAAAAGAAACCTAACTCAAAGATCATTTGGGTTATTCAATAATCTTCATGTCAATTTACTCAACAAAGAAATATTCATTTTATGAGGATTACGGATCCCCAGGCCCCCACAAGGTTTAGGTGTACAGACTCTATACCAAGCTTTCAGATAATATGCCTTTTTAGGGTTACTTATTCCACCATAGATCCCTTTGGATTTTATCAAACTTATCGAACACAGTTGATGGGAATTCAAAACACTGCATCAGATAACATGGGTATACATATATAATTGAATTAGTCAAAACTGTGCGGTCAACTTGAGATAAGCTTTCCATCTTTGGCTTTTTATCCATGAGAGTCTTGTAAGATTTCTCAAGTAAAGGTTCAAAATTTAAAGTCATTTTGTCTATTAAAAAACAGAGGGATTCCCCAATATTTTTCATCTTTGGAAATTCTTTGAACTCTCAACATCCTAGCTAATATCTTCGTCTGTTTATTACGCACTTTTTGACTAAAAAACACTCCTGATTAGCGATAGTTTATATTCTGACCAGAAGATATACTGAAAATGTCTAAGATATTTTATCGGATTTCTAACTTAGAGATATCCGCTTTACATATTTATTTATTTTTCGCTTTACATAATAAATCACTCATCTTAAATAATAGATGAGATTTAATAATTCATGTTAAACTGCATACCCGAGAAGGTTTTATTTTGTTCAGCATGAGAGAACAGTCTAGACAACCCCTCCTGAACTGTTATAAACAAGAACGAAGATAATGGGTCTCCTTGTCGAAGATCCCTAGATGGTTAAAAGGAACAACTGGTATTCCATTACATAAGACAGTGGATTTAACAATTGATATACACTCAAATATCAAATCATACCATTTTCACTAAACCCAAAATTCTTAAACATGTGCACTATGAACTTCCATTCCATTTTATCAAAAGCTTTTGATAAATCTAATTTTAAAGCTAAAAAATCCTTCATGGATTTGCTCGTATTCATGGAATGTAGCATTTCATGAGCAATAACGATATTATCCACTGTTTGCCTCTTGGGTATAAAAGTTGACTGATTCGGGGCTATAATCTTATCCAACACAGATTTCAGTCTAGTAGATAATATTTTAGAAATCAATTTATATAAAGTATTACTGAGACTTATTGGCCTAAACTCTACAAGAGTTTTTTTTAATAGGAAAGGAAAATAATATTGATATTAAATGCTAATACATAGTTTTTCTTGAATAACTTTAGGGATTAAAAAGATGAAGTAGTCATTCAACGACTCCGGTAGTTTACCTGATTCGAAAAAGTTAATAATTAGATTAACAACTTTATGTTTGTAATAAATTCCAATTAGACTGGAAAAAACCCTGGAGGATATGAAAAAGCGGGGGTCTAACAACCTCACCCAATATTTCGATTAGCAATCTGTATGGACCAACTCCAATATACTTTCTAGAGAATCAACTAGACAGTCAGACTCAATCTAGATAAAAGTATATCAAAGAGTTAATATCTCGATCTCTCGATTTGATCTATACTCAAGCAAATAGAAATCTGCGAGTCTTTATCAAATACTAGAGAGATAACTTGGATGGTACCAAAGACCAATATCCAAGTGTCAATCAATTTAAATCAACAACCAAAGGATGGATATTCTAATTGATTGATCTTAACGCACAACCTGTGATATTTCAATTATATAACAAGATATAATGCGGAATAGAAATAACACAGACACCAGAAATTTTGTTAACGAGGAAACCGCAAATGCAGAAAAACCCCGGGACCTAGTCCGGATTGAACGCCACAATGTATTAAGCAGCTACAGACACTAGCCTACTACAAACTAACTTCGGTCTGGACTGTAGTTGAACCCTAATCAATCTCATACTGATTCAAGGTACAGTTGCACTCCTTACGTCTGTGATCCCAGCAGGATACTACGCACTTGATTCCCTTAGCTGATCTCACCCACAACCAAGAGTTGCTACGACCCAAAGTCGAAGACTTTAATAAAAAAATCAGTATCACACAGAAAAGTCTACGATAATAGATAAATCTGTCTCCCACAGATAAACCTATGAGTTTTGTCCCGTCTTATGATAAAATCAAGGTGAACATGAACTAATTGATAACCCGGACTTATATTCCCGAAGAACAAACTAGAATTATCAATCACCTCACAATAATCTAAATCGTATGGTAGCAAAACCAGATATTGCGGAATCACAAACGATGAGACGAAGATGTTTGTGATTTCTTTTTATCTTGCCCTATCGGAGATATAATCTCAAGTCCATTATTCAATTGAACTCGTACGATAGAAAATGACAAGATCAGAACGCTCAACTACAAGAGAAGTAGTTTCGTCTGGCTTCACAATCCCAATGAAATCTTTCAGTCGTTAACCTACAGAGTCTCGAGAAGAAACCTAAGGTTAAAGGAGAATCGACTCTATCAAAACCAACTAGTATCACACAGGATGTGCGGGGATTAGTTATTCCAGTTGTTAGATGTCTCCTTTATATAGTTTTCAAATCAGGGTTTGCAATCCAAGTTACCTTGGTAACAAAGCATTCAATATTCACCGTTAGATGAAAAACCTGATTTAACCAAGCTAATATCTTTCAACCGCTAGATCGAAACTTAGCTTGTCACACACAAATGAAATGTATTATATTTAGGTTTGAGTAACCGTACCTAAACGTGTACACTTAGTTGGTTCACAAATTGTTAACCAATGGTTAGCCATATGAACACTTTCATATTAACCGTATTCAACTTTCTCATTACTAGTTCAAATGACTCATAAGAACTAGTTGAAGAGTTGTTCAATTACTTAGGTCTTTATGAATAGACACAATTGAAACAAAATCGGTTTAATTCACTTGAATCAATTCATGAACAATATAGCCACGGTTTGAAAAGATTGCATTCCTTATAATTTATTGTTTTAAGTTCATGAGCTTCTGATTTGAGAAATATAACCAGCTTGGGTACGCGTACGGGTACGTGTACCATAGCTACCGGATTTGAGTTTACAAACTCAGCAGAAATTTTCGGTTCGAAAACTTCCCTAGGTACGCGTACGGGTATGCGTACCTAAGGTGACTGGTTTAACACTTTGCAAACTTACAAACTCAGCAGAAATTTTCGGTTCGAAAACTTCCGCTGGTACGCGTACTCAACCTGTCTCCTTCACCAATACCGTATGCACACACTTGGTTTCCGGCACATGGATTTATACACTAATGTGCGAACACACTATATATGCTTATATCCATAGTTGGTTACGTAATCTCAACTCTACATTTCAATCACTGAAACATTCTTCTATAATTATAACATTCGTTATTCACAACTATCGTCATCAAAGCTATTTTCAAAATTGAAACGTCCATGACTTTCGTCACGGGTAAAGATGAAAAGTGGTTAAAGCGAAAGCTTACCAACACATATTTCGAGAAAAAGATAGGCGAGTAAACTCGGCTCAAAATAGCAAATGTGTATGTATGAAAACTATCATACTTATACGACTTTGTCTCAAGAGTAGGAGATAGACTAGATAGACTTTTGAGTGATAGATAAATTCAAGTCTCAACATACCTTTTAGTCGGATGAAGTTCCATTGGTTCCTTGAGTAGTTCTTCGTCTTCGTAAGATGATCGCCATGGATTCTGGAGCTCAACTACACTAAACTGTCCTAAACCGAGACTTAGCTATAAGTAGTCTAGAAATCAAGACATATAGTTTTGACAACTAAAATTGACAAACATGCTTGAAATAGAAACGCATGCGAGTTCGACCGATCAACGCTCTAACAATCTCCCCCTTTGCCAATTTTAGTGGAAAAAATATCAATACATATGGATTACAAAATAAATAAAACTTTGTAGCTTCTCGTCCACATGCTTGATCTCCTTGGTTCTTCAACATTACTCAAAAACTTCGTCTTTTCCAAGTACTCCCATGATTCCATAGATGTTCAATTCAGCATCATAGTTGTTGAAGATCCGTAGCCATAACAATGAGAAAACAAAAGCTCTCGATCATTGTTATACAATTTCATAGTATTATTACACAGTATCAAAGTTCTTATATCACAAATTCGACAACAATACTATGGTGATATGTATCACTCCCCCTTAGTCAATACTTTCATCTCAACATGAAAACCACTCCCCCTTGCATAATGATCCGTAAAACACGTAAACCATATGTATTTGTAGTGTGAACTACATATTAATTCTCCCCCTTTTTGTCAATAAAATTGGCAAAGGTACGAAAACGGGATCCTAATGAAATTTCCATGGAGATGCTTCAAGACCAAAGAAAAGTACATATCAACTTGTTTAGATGCAATCATATAGCCGAAGCTAAATACATTCATCAAGGAGTTTATAAAGATACAAGATAACCCCTAAAATATTCCACAGCCGCACTCCCCACAAAGATATGGAAATTAAGCGCAAGTTCAAAAGAACTCTTCCCCATTTGATGTCATTCCCGAAAGAACAACAAGAGCGACCTTACTTTTACAAGAAAAGAAGGATTTCTTTAGACACCAAAAACCATAAGAAATTGATTTTGTATCCAAAAATGCTCAATCAAACTAATCATAAGAGAACCCATGATTAATTTAATCGGAATACACAACCAAATTAATCACAAACGAATCTATGATTAGTCTAGTCGAAAATACTCACATAAGAACACTTATGGAGCCGCAAGGTATATACATAAAATATGGATCAGGGAAGATCAATACTGCGGAATAGACAAGGATTCATTCTATTTTCCATCACTATTTGCACAATGACATGCAATAGACATAATCCTCGTGAACAAAAGATTTTAACCTATCTTCCATCAAAGAATTGACATAATAGGCTTAACTTTTGTTTGTCAAAAGTTCATCGATCGTGTATGAATACTTGCATATCGACATATGAAAGAGATAACTTTTGACATCGTATGGGACAATAATAGTTCACGAACGCAAACACAAATATCCCATAACATATTGCAATATATGAAACCATAAAGATTAATACTGCAAACATCATCTTCCAAATCACTTTAGAATTTAAATAAATAAATCTAAGAACATTGCAAGATGAAAACTTTGGACATAACTATGTGTACTCACAATAATGGCTATTCCAAACTCTAGTTGTTCTTCTTAAACAAAAACAAGAATAAAAATTCTCATAAGAAGATTTACTAGACATTAAGATCTTTAAAAAATTCCTTATCGTCCCCGAACTCCTTGTCATCAACAGCCGTTGGAACATATGGTTCATGGAGGAAGGAGTCAATACCAACAAACCGTCTTGGCTGATGATGTCGAACCAGGGCCTTATGAATTCCTAATGATCTTAAAACACCAGCCTTTATTTGTTGAATCTCTTTTCTTGCCAGCTTCAACTCTTCAAGAACATCAGAAAACTTCTGATTATTATAAGGAACTGCTCTTGGCTTCCTCATATTCCTTCTTTTTCTTTTCAAAGTTGGAGACAAAGGAGATTTCTCTTTTCCTTAGTGATTGATGGCTTAACAATCATATTGATATCTTTTCCATCAGAAGACATGATGCTTGGAGTACCCTTATGCAACCGGTTTTGTGAGAGGAATTCACAATCTCAACAAGCAGTCTTAAGATATAAAGAGTATCAGAGAAGGAAAAAGGAATGTAGGGTTTCGAAACCTTTAAAAAGGTTCGTAGACGTCCAACGCACAACCCTATAAAGAGTAGAATTATCGATAATAACCCTCTTCTTTTGGCAAAACGGTCCTTTCCAATATCAACAGTGATATGGAGGAATTCCAAAAACCAAACAATACTAAGCTAAAAAAAAAAACTAAAAAAATTTATTTTTAAAGCATGAGGTGTGAAAAATCTTGTCTCTTTTGAACAGGCACATGAGACAAGATGCAC
The DNA here is from genome assembly GCF_003573695.1 of Papaver somniferum. Lineage (NCBI taxonomy): Eukaryota > Viridiplantae > Streptophyta > Magnoliopsida > Ranunculales > Papaveraceae > Papaver > Papaver somniferum. Next base: position 49,088,372 of record NC_039364.1, read on the forward strand.
AAGACAACACAATCAAGTTGTGCTGTGATGAACAACAATCTGTCCACCATGACCCTTTTGGTTGGAATTCATGGAACTCTGCCTTTCCTTATGTTTAGACCATGTTTTCTTCACTAATGGTCTAAATCTATCTTTGGAAACTAATTTCTTCGATGAAGATAAGATCTTACATACCTCAATTGTTTTCTCCGCTAATTTAAGCTTGGTAGCTAGACGATCTGCTCTTCGTTGAAGCTTGTTGACATATTTCATCTTGTGTTTTGTACTTGAAACACTTTGAAAGTTCATGACCCTTGAGAGAACGATAGGAGCATGTCAACGCATAAGATGATTCAGGCTCCTGTGAAGTGCAAGCTGCTAGGCACAAAATAGATCCTGAAACATTAAATATAGAGTTTCCAAAAGAAGGGTAAATCGATTCTTCCATCTTGATTGGGTTCTCTTCTAAAAGATTATCAAGATTGATGTATGTATTGCTACATTTATCAAAGTCAATATTTTCACATAGAAGAGCAACACCTGATTTCTTGTCTTCATCAAAATCATAATTGTCAGACATCTTATCAAGTGTCGCAGCAAGACCTTTGTTCCCAGTGTATTTTCTACGATTTGGGCACTCGTTTGCAAAATGACCAAAACCCTTACACTTAAAGTACTGAGGTATATCCTCATCATCAGTTTCATCTGTGTCCCTATTTTTAGGAGGAATACGATTATGAGGTTTGACTGATGCCTTTGGCTTATCTCTGGAGAACCGTTTACTTCTCTTCAATAGAAGATCCCTAAACTGTCTTGTGATCATCGAAACTGATTTTTCAAGATCTTCATTTGATGAATCCGTCTCAGAATGATCATCTTCATAGATGTACACATTTTTACTTTTATCAAGTAACTTTGTGTCTTTCAGTGCTTTGAACGCAACATCCTTGGATTTGGACGAACGTTCGTGATCAAAGATCTTTAGCTTCCAAACCAATGTATTTCTGGAGAGGGTATCAAGGTTATTTCCCTCAACAATGGCATGCTTCTTAAAATCGTATCTAGATGGCAGCGATCTGAGAATTTTCATCACAATGTCCTTTTCAGGAATAGTCTTACCCAATGCAAAAGATGCATTAACAATTTCAGACACTTTGTGATTAAACTCATCCAATGAATCTTCATCTGCCATAAGAAGGTTTTCTCAATCAAAATTTAGGTTTTGAAGCATGGCTTCCTTTTCACTGGTATTTCCTTCGAATCCGGTTTCTAAGATATCCCACGCATATTTAGACCAAGTGCAATTTGACACATGGTGCTGAAGATTTGGGGTAATGGCATGTATGATAGTATTCAAACCGTCATAGTTTTGCTTTGCAGCAAGTATCTCAGAAGCATCGTATTCGCCAATATTCTTTGGAACAGTAGCGTTACATATTGCCACAACGGGAACATCATAACCATTAACAACATATACCCATGATTGAAAATCACGCGCTTGAAAAAAAGCTCGCATAGCAATTTTCCATCATAAGTAGTTTGAGCCATCGAAGACTGGTGGTACGTTAATAGAGATATCACCTCTGTCCATAGAGTCAGATCACTAAAAACACAGACTTTTGAGGCCTTGAACGTGTTTGCCTGCTCTGATACCAATTGAAAAAGCGGGGGTCTAACAACCTCACCCAATATTTCTATTAACAATCTGTATGGACTAACTCCAATATACTTTCTAGAGAATCAACTAGACGGTCAGACTCAATCTAGATAAAATTATATCAAAGAATTAATATCTCGGTCTCTCGATTTGACCTATACTCAAGCAAATAAAAATATGCGAGTCTTTATCAAATACTAGAGAGATAACTTGAATGGTACCAAAGACCAATATCCAAGTGTCAATAAATTTAAATAAACAACCAAAGGTTGGATATTCTAATTGATTGATCTTAACGCACAACATCTGATATATCAATTATATAACAAGATATAATGCGAAATAGAAATAACATAGACACCAGAAATTTTGTTAACGAGGAAACCGCATATGCAGAAAAACCTCGGGACCTAGTCCTGATTAAACACCACATTGTATTAAGCCGCTACAGATACTAGCCTACTACAAACTAACTTCGGTATGGACTGTAGTTGAACCCTAATCAATCTCACATTGATTCAAGGTACAGTTGCGCTCCTTACGTCTCTAATCCCAGCAGGATACTATGCACTTGATTCCCTTAGCT